>NW_027014853.1:292272-325412 GCF_036934945.1 Oncorhynchus masou masou | reverse complement strand
CTATAGTCACTGTTACTAGTCACTGTTACTAGTCTCCCCCAGTACCCTGAACTATAGTCACTGTTACTAGCCTCCACCCAGTACCCTGAACTATAGTCACTGTCACTAGTCTATATACTCTGGACTCCGCCCTCACTCGTCATAATATTCCTATATTTCTCAATTCTTTTACTTTAAGATGTGTGTCTATCGTTCGATGTTACTGCTGAATATGTGACCAATCACATCTGCTGAATATGTGACCAATCACATCTGCTGAATATGTGACCAATCACATCTGCTGAATTTGTGACCAATCACATCTGCTGAATATGTGACCAATCACATCTGCTGAAAATGTGACCAATCACATCTGCTGAATATGTGACCAATCACATCTGCTGAATATGTGACCAATCACATCTGCTGAATATGTGACCAATCACATCTGCTGAATATGTGACCAATCACATCTGCTGAATATGCGACCAATCACATCTGCTGAATATGTGACCAAACACATCTGCTGAATATGTGACCAATCACATCTGCTGAATTTGTGACCAATCACATCTGCTGAATATGTGACCAATCACATCTGCTGAATATGTGACCAATCACATCTGCTGAATATGTGACCAATGACATCTGCTGAATATGTGACCAATACATTTTGATTTGATATCACTTGCTCGTTACCAGAACGTTTCACTTACTGTGTGTTGTAAACCAATAGTGTTTTATTTATTTATCTCACGAGAGTTGCAAAGATCCTCTCCTCTACAACAACAAACACAACGAAAACATGAACACAACTTAGCCTCCATCTGTCCATATGGGAGAGTTAGTGTCAGTCCTCTAGACACCCAGACAACAAAGAAGTGTGTGTGTGTGTGTGTGTGTGTGTGTGTGTGTGTGTGTCTGTGTGTGTGTGTGTGTGTGTGTGTGTGTGTGTGTGTGTGTGTGTGTGTGTGTGTGTGTGTGTGTGTGCGTGCGTGCGTGCGTGCGTGCGTGCGTGCGTGCGTGCGTGCGTGCGTGCGTGCGTGCGTGCGTGCGCAATAAGAATCTCCTCTAAAACAGAACAGGTCTGTGTGACTTGAGTGACTGAGTGAGTGACTGAGTGAGTGACTGAGTGAGTGACTGAGTGAGTGACTGAGTGAGTGACTGCTGAGGTGTTGCCAGATCCTGATGCGTAAGTTGCCAGATAAGGTTGAATTTTTCTTGTGTTCAGTCCTGTGAACCCAGCTGCCCCGTAACCACCTAGCTGGATGTAGAGACGTAGCCAGCGGGTCAAGTTTAATGGCGGACAACTCCCCCCTCCCAGCCCTCCAACCCAGCAGGAAGATTTATTTTCTTGATACTTCCACAAAATTGGGTCTCGGAAGAGCTGTAAAAAAATAACAGTTCAGAAAGAGAGGGGGGAGAGGAGGGAGGGGGGAGAGGTGGGGAGGGGGGAGAGAGGTGGGAGGGGAGGGAGGGGGAGGGAGGGAGAGAGGTGGGGGAGAGGAGGGAGGAAGAGAGGAGTGAGAGAGGGGGAGAGAGGGGGAGCAAGAGGAGGTGGGGAGAGAGGTGGGGGAGGGAGGGAGAGGGGGGGGAAAGGGGTGAGGGGGAGGTATAGAGGAGGGAGAGAGGGGGAGGGAGGGAGAGAGAGAGGGGGAGCAAGAGAGAGAGGGGGGGGAGAGGTGGGAGGGAGGGAGGGGGGGGGAGGGAGAGAGGTGGGGGGGAGAGGAGGGAGGAAGAGAGGAGTGATGGGGAGGGGGGGAGAGGGGGAGCAAGAGAGAGGTGGGGAGAGAGGTGGGGAGGGGGAGGGAGGGGGGGGAAAGGGGTGAGGGGGAGGTATAGAGGAGGGAGAGAGGGGGAGGGAGGGGAGAGAGAGGGGGAGCAAGAGAGAGAGGGGGGGAGAGAGGTGGGAGGGAGGGAGAGGGGGGGGAAAGGGGTGAGGGGGAGGTATAGAGGAGGGAGAGAGGGGGAGGGAGGGAGAGAGAGAGAAAAGGAAAGGAAGTCACAGGAGGCTGGAGAGGGGAGGACAGCTCATAATAATAGCTGGAAGGGAGTGAATGGAATCACATGGAATCACATAGAAACCATGGAAACCATTAAGCCATTCCTACTGGTCTACTCACCTGAATGGGGATGTCCAGCCTGGTCTACAGACCTGAATGGGGATGCCCAGCCTGGTCTACAGACCTGAAGGGATGTCCAGCCTGGTCTACTGACCTGAAGGGATGCCCAGCCTGGTCTACAGACCTGAATGGGGATGCCCAGCCTGGTCTACAGACCTGAATGGGGATGCCCAGCCTGGTCTACAGACCTGAAGGGATGTCCAGCCTGGTCTACTGACCTGAAGGGATGTCCAGCCTGGTCTACTGACCTGAATGGGGATGTCCAGCCTGGTCTACTGACCTGAATGGGGATGCCCAGCCTGGTCTACAGACCTGAATGGGGATGTCCAGCCTGGTCTACTGACCTGAAGGGATGTCCAGCCTGGTCTACTGACCTAATGGGGATGTCCAGCCTGGTCTACTGACCTGAATGGGGATGTCCAGCCTGGTCTACAGACCTAATGGGGATGTCCAGCCTGGTCTACTGACCTGAATGGGGATGTCCAGCCTGGTCTACTGACCTGAATGGGGATGTCCAGCCTGGTCTACTGACCTGAATGGGGATGTCCAGCCTGGTCTACTGACCTGAATGGGGATGTCCAGCCTGGTCTACTGACCTGAATGGGGATGTCCAGCCTGGTCTACTGACCTGAATGGGGATGTCCAGCCTGGTCTACTGACCTGAATGGGGATGTCCAGCCTGGTCTACTGACCTGAATGGGGATGTCCAGCCTGGTCTACTGACCTGAATGGGGATGCCCAGCCTGTTATACTCCTCCTAGGTCTATGGGGCAGCCAGCCAGTCTCCTGGATGTGTCAGAGAGAGAGAGGGAGAGAGAGAGAGAGAGAGAGAGAGAGAGAGAGAGAGAGAGAGAGAGGGTGAGAAGGAGAGAGAGAGATAAGGAGATGGAGGGAGGGTGAGAAGGAGAGACAGAGAGAGAAAGAGAGAGAGAAAGAGAGAGAGAGAGACAGAGAGAGAGACAGAGAGACAGAGACAGAGAGAGAGAGACAGAGAGAGACAGAGAGAGAGACAGAGAGAGAGAGACAGAGAGAGAGAGACAGAGAGAGAGGGTGAGAAGGGGAGAGAGAGATAAAGAGAGAGGAAGTGAGTTAGAGAGAGCAAGAGAAGGAGAGGGAGAGTGGGGACTGTAAAGGTGTTCAGAGAGAGAGAGAGAGAGAGAGAGAGAGAGAGAGCCTAGGTGGGCTTACAGTAGGTATGTCTTTATTAAGTTAAATCCTCCTCTTGGTACAAGCTGGTGGTTTAAACTGGCATAGCCTGCCTGGTTCTCAGTCAGTGTGGGATTGCTGTTCTCTAACTTGGCTTAGTCCTTAGTTCTGCCCTCAGCACCACTCAGAATCTGCCCTGACTTGCAGCTGCTCCCTCACACCTACCTTTGGATCTTGATCAGGATTGGTGCCTTGTAGGCTACCTATTTGCTTAGCGGTTAACTTGGTATGAAGGCTACCTATTAGCTTAGCGGTTAACTTGGTATGAAGGCTACCTATTAGCTTAGCGGTTAACTTGGTATGAAGGCTACCTATTAGCTTAGCGGTTAACTTGGTATGAAGGCTACCTGTTAGCTTTGCTGTTAACTTGGTATCAAGGCTACCTATTAGCTTAGCTGTTAACTTGGGATCAAGGCTACCTATTAGCTTAGCGGTTAACTTGGTATCAAGGCTACCTATTAGTTTAGCTGTTAACTTGGTATGAAGGCTACCTATTAACTTAGCTGTTAACTTGGGATCAAGGCTACCTATTAGCTTAGCTGTTAACTTGGTATCAAGGCTACCTATTAGCTTAGCTGTTAACTTGGTATCAAGGCTACCTATTAGCTTAGCTGTTAACTTGGTATCAAGGCTACCTATTAGCTTAGCTGTTAACTTGGTATCAAGGCTACCTATTAGCTTAGCTGTTAACTTGGGATCAAGGATACCTATTAGCTTAGCTGTTAACTTGGTATCAAGGCTACCTATTAGCTTAGCTGTTAGCTTACCTGTGAGCTTGGATTCTAGGCTACCTGTTATCTTGTTGTCCAGGCTACCTGGGATCTTGGTGTCTGGCTACCTGTGATCTTGGTGTCCAGGCTACCTGTGAGCTTGGTGTCCGGGCTACCTGTGAGCTTGGTGTCCAGGCTACCTGTGAGCATGGTGTCCAGGCTACATGGTGAGCTTGGTGTCTGGGCTATCTGTGAGCATGGTGTCCAGGCTACCTGTGAGCTTGGTGTCCAGGTTACCTGTGAGCCCGGTGTCCAGGTTACCTGTGAGCCCGGTGTCCAGGCTACCTGTGAGCATGGTGTCCAGGCTACCTGTGAGCATGGTGTCCAGGCTACCTGTGAGCTCGGTGTCCAGGCTACCTGTGAGCATGGTGTCCAGGCTACCTGTGAGCTCGGTGTCCAGGCTACCTGTGAGCCCGGTGTCCAGGCTACCTGTGAGCCCGGTGTCCAGGCTACCTGTGAGCTCGGTGTCCAGGCTACCTGTGAGCCCGGTGTCCAGTCTACCTGTGAGCCCGGTGTCCAGGCTACCTGTGAGCCCGGTGTCCAGGCTACCTGTGAGCTCGGTGTCCAGGCTACCTGTGAGCCCGGTGTCCAGTCTACCTGTGAGCTCGGTGTCCAGGCTACCTGTGAGCCCGGTGTCCAGGCTACCTGTGAGCCCGGTGTCCAGGCTACCTGTGAGCATGGTGTCCAGGCTACCTGTGAGCCCGGTGTCCAGGCTACCTGTGAGCCCGGTGTCCAGGCTACCTGTGAGCTCGGTGTCCAGGCTACCTGTGAGCCCGGTGTCCAGGCTACCTGTGAGCTCGGTGTCCGGGCTACCTGTGAGCCCGGTGTCCGGGCTACCTGTGAGCCCGGTGTCCAGGCTACCTGTGCCAGGAGCGTCCCAACTCCACGACGACACCTATCTATCAGTCCCCCAGTGTTCCATCAGGAAGTAATGGTTAGTTGTGTGGTGATGTACAGTATGACATCAGAGGGTGATAGGGCTAATTATCCAATAACGCACGAGGGGGTGTGGTGTATGGCCAATATACCACGGCCAAGGGCTGTTCTTTAGGGCACGACGCATCGTGTATCCCACAAACCCCCCTCCGAGGTGCCTTATTGCGATTATAAACTGGTTACTAACGTAATGAGCGGTACAAATAGATGTTTTGTCAGTCCCGTGGTATCCGGGCAGTCAATCAGCATTCAAGATGTTTCTAATAGAATACAGTTCATCCCACGCTGTTTATACCACAGCAGTGTTAAGTCCCAACAACATATACACTACTCTCTTCCTAAAAGAAAGGGGAGCTACAGTATATACGACCTTAAAGGGTTCTTCGCCTGTCCCCAATAGGAGAAGCCTTTGAAGAACCCTTTTAGGGAGCACTCTGTCGGGGTTCCATGTAGAAACATTTCCCCCCGAGAGGGTTCTACGTGGTTCTCCTGTGGGAGACAACGGAAGAACCCTTTTAGATAGCACTCTGTCGGGTTTCCATGTAGAAACCTTTCCCCCCGAGAGGGTTCTACGTGGTTCTCCTGTGGGAGACAGTGGAAGAACCCTTTTAGGTAGCACTCTGTCGGGTTCCATGTAGAAACATTTCCCCCCGAGAGGGTTCTACGTGGTTCTCCTGTGGGAGACAACGGAAGAACCCTTTTAGATAGCACTCTGTCGGGTTTCCATGTAGAAACCTTTCCCCCCGAGAGGGTTCTACGTGGTTCTCCTGTGGGAGACAGTGGAAGAACCTTTTGGAACCCCTTTTTCCAAAGAGTGTACTTCTGACCAGGGCCCATAGTGGACTGATTACAGTGAAGCTGCTAGTGTTCAGACCAGCTGAAAGACTGGAACAAGATGTCACTTCCTCTCTGACATACCTGCTTATCTTGCTGATACTCCTCTGATATAACACATGGAGGGAGGGAGGGAGGGAGGGAGGGAGGGAGGGAGGGAACAGGTTGGCTCTGGCACAAACTAAGTCTGGTGCATTCCAGGAAGGAGAGAGAGAACGACTGGAAACACGGGAGAGGAAGTGAGAGAGAGAATTTATCTAGATGGTTTTTTTTTCTCTTTCCAAGAAGTGCCGTTCTATGAAGTGGATCCTGTACATCAGAACAGACACTACGTCTTGCTCATGTTTCTGTTTCAGCTCCGCCTCGTTGTTACAGCCTCCCAAATGGAACCCTAGTCCCATATGGACCCTGGTCTAAAGTAGTGCACTAAGGAGAGAATAGGCTGCTGTTTGGATTGCTAACAGACAGACACTGTGGCTGTTGTTATTCTTCTAGAAGCAGGATGTGGCAGAGCTTGTAACTGGCATCCAAGATCCGCTTGGAAAGAAGTAGGGAATTGACCGTTGCCCTACTTGGCTTTGAGTGGAAAGGCTGTCTGTCTCTGTCTGTCTCTGTCTGTCTCTGTGTCTGTCTCTGTGTCTGTCTCTGTCCCTGTTTCTGTTTGTCTATGTGTCTGTCAGTCCCTGTGTCTGTCCCTGTGTCTGTCCCTGTGTCTGTCTCTGTGTCTGTCTCTGTATCTGTCCCTGTCTGTGTCTGTCCCTGTCTGTGTCTGTCTCTGTGTCTGTTTCTTTTTGTCTCTGTGTCTGTCTGTCTGTCTCTGTCTGTCTCTGTGTGTCCCTGTCTGTCCCCGTCTGTCTCTGTGTCTGTCTCTGTCCCTGTTTCTGTTTGTCTCTGTGTCTGTCTGTCTCTCTGGCTGTCTCTGTGTCTGTCTCTGTGTCTGTCTCTGTGTCTGTCTCTGTGTCTGTCTCTGTGTCTGTTTCGTTTTGTCTCTGTGTCTGTCTGTCTCTCTGGCTGTCTCTGTCTGTCTCTTCACTAATAATATAACATGGAACTTCTCAATTCAATTTCACTAGATAATAAACAAAAGTGAAATGAACAATCATAATGGACATTAAACATTACTCTCCCTCTCTCTCTCATCTTCATGGAGGTCTGTGGCATTTACTAAATGATGCATTACGATCCACCCTCTAACTTTCTCCATCCCCAACACTGTGTTCCATACCGTAGTGTCTATATCCTATCAGAATGTCCCCCTCTACCGAGAGCCACCAAGATCCTCTCTCCTTTACACCTTCTATTAGATACGTAGCTAAAGTGTTCCGTGAGACCAGATAGTGTTCTGTTAGACCAGGTAGTGTTCTATTAGACCAGGTAGTGTTCTATTAGACCAGGTAGTGTTCTGTTAGACCAGGTAGTGTTCTATTAGACCAGGTAGTGTTCTGTTAGACCAGGTAGTGTTCTGTTAGACCAGGTAGTGTTCTATTAGACCAGGTAGTGTTCTATTAGATACGTAGCTAAAGTGTTCCGTGAGACCAGATAGTGTTCTGTTAGACCAGGTAGTGTCCTATTAGACCAGGTAGTGTTCTGTTAGACCAGGTAGTGTTCTGTTAGACCAGGTAGTGTTCTGTTAGACCAGGTAGTGTTCTATTAGATACGTAGCTAAAGTGTTCCGTGAGACCAGATAGTGTTCTGTTAGACCAGATAGTGTTCTATTAGACCAGATAGTGTTCTGTTAGACCAGGTAGTGTTCTGTTAGACCAGGTAGTGTTCTGTTAGACCAGGTAGTGTTCTATTAGATACGTAGCTAAAGTGTTCCGTGAGACCAGATAGTGTTCTGTTAGACCAGATAGTGTTCTATTAGACCAGATAGTGTTCTGTTAGACCAGGTAGTGTTCTGTTAGACCAGGTAGTGTTCTGTTAGACCAGGTAGTGTTCTATTAGATACGTAGCTAAAGTGTTCCGTGAGACCAGATAGTGTTCTGTTAGACCAGGTAGTGTCCTATTAGACCAGGTAGTGTTCTGTTAGACCAGGTAGTGTTCTGTTCGACCAGGTAGTGTTCTATTAGACAAGGTAGTGTTCTATTAGGGTAGTGTTCTATTAGACCAGGTAGTGTTATATTAGGGTAGTGTTCTATTAGACCAGGTAGTGTTCTGTTAGACCAGGTAGTGTTCTGTTAGACCAGGTAGTGTTCTATTAGACCAGGTAGTGTTCTATTAGACCAGGTAGTGTTCTATTAGACCAGGTAGTGTTCTATTAGACCAGGTAGTGTTCTATTAGACAAGGTAGTGTTCTATTAGGGTAGTGTTCTGTTCGACCAGGTAGTGTTCTATTAGACCAGGTAGTGTTATATTAGTGTAGTGTTCTATTAGACCAGGTAGTGTTCTGTTAGACCAGGTAGTGTTCTATTAGACCAGGTAGTGTTCTATTAGACCAGGTAGTGTTCTGTTAGACCAGGTAGTGTTCTATTAGACAGGGTGTTTTTCTGTTAGACCAGGTAGTGTTCTGTTAGACCAGGTAGTGTTCTATTAGACCAGGTAGTGTTCTATTAGACCAGGTAGTGTTCTGTTAGACCAGGTAGTGTTCTGTTAGACCAGGCAGTGTTCTATTAGACCAGGTAGTGTTCTGTTAGACCAGGTAGTGTTCTGTTAGACCAGGTAGTGTTCTGTTAGACCAGGTAGTGTTCTGTTAGACAGGGTGGTTTTCTGTTAGACCAGGTAGTGTTCTGTTAGACAGGGTGGTTTTCTGTTAGACCAGGTAGTGTTCTATTAGACCAGGTAGTGTTCTGTTAGACCAGGTAGTGTTCTGTTAGACAGGGTGGTTTTCTGTTAGACCAGGTAGTGTTCTGTTAGACCAGGTAGTGTTCTATTAGACCAGGTAGTGTTCTGTTAGACCAGGTAGTGTTCTATTAGACCAGGTAGTGTTCTATTAGACCAGGTAGTGTTCTATTAGACCAGGTAGTGTTCTATTAGACCAGGTAGTGTTCTATTAGACCAGGTAGTGTTCTATTAGACAAGGTAGTGTTCTATTAGGGTAGTGTTCTGTTCGACCAGGTAGTGTTCTATTAGATACGTAGCTAAAGTGTTCCGTGAGACCAGATAGTGTTCTGTTAGACCAGATAGTGTTCTATTAGACCAGATAGTGTTCTGTTAGACCAGGTAGTGTTCTGTTAGACCAGGTAGTGTTCTGTTAGACCAGGTAGTGTTCTA
The DNA here is from genome assembly GCF_036934945.1 of Oncorhynchus masou masou. Taxonomy (NCBI): domain Eukaryota; kingdom Metazoa; phylum Chordata; class Actinopteri; order Salmoniformes; family Salmonidae; genus Oncorhynchus; species Oncorhynchus masou. The sequence goes on along the minus strand of NW_027014853.1, from coordinate 316,354 downwards.
TTAGATACATAGCTAAAGTGTTCCGTGAGACCAGATAGTGTTCTGTTAGACCAGGTAGTGTCCTATTAGACCAGGTAGTGTTCTGTTAGACCAGGTAGTGTTCTGTTCGACCAGGTAGTGTTCTATTAGACAAGGTAGTGTTCTATTAGGGTAGTGTTCTATTAGACCAGGTAGTGTTATATTAGACCAGGTAGTGTTCTATTAGACCAGGTAGTGTTCTGTTAGACCAGGTAGTGTTCTGTTAGACCAGGTAGTGTTCTGTTAGACCAGGTAGTGTTCTATTAGACCAGGTAGTGTTCTATTAGACCAGGTAGTGTTCTATTAGACCAGGTAGTGTTCTATTAGACCAGGTAGTGTTCTATTAGACAAGGTAGTGTTCTATTAGGGTAGTGTTCTGTTCGACCAGGTAGTGTTCTATTAGACCAGGTAGTGTTATATTAGGGTAGTGTTCTATTAGACCAGGTAGTGTTCTGTTAGACCAGGTAGTGTTCTATTAGACCAGGTAGTGTTCTATTAGACCAGGTAGTGTTCTGTTAGACCAGGTAGTGTTCTATTAGACAGGGTGTTTTTCTGTTAGACCAGGTAGTGTTCTGTTAGACCAGGTAGTGTTCTATTAGACCAGGTAGTGTTCTATTAGACCAGGTAGTGTTCTGTTAGACCAGGTAGTGTTCTGTTAGACCAGGCAGTGTTCTATTAGACCAGGTAGTGTTCTATTAGACCAGGTAGTGTTCTGTTAGACCAGGTAGTGTTCTGTTAGACCAGGTAGTGTTCTGTTAGACAGGGTGGTTTTCTGTTAGACCAGGTAGTGTTCTGTTAGACAGGGTGGTTTTCTGTTAGACCAGGTAGTGTTCTATTAGACCAGGTAGTGTTCTATTAGACCAGGTAGTGTTCTATTAGACCAGGTAGTGTTCTATTAGACCAGGTAGTGTTCTATTAGACCAGGTAGTGTTCTATTAGACCAGGTAGTGTTCTATTAGACAAGGTAGTGTTCTATTAGGGTAGTGTTCTGTTCGACCAGGTAGTGTTCTATTAGACCAGGTAGTGTTATATTAGGGTAGTGTTCTGTTAGACCAGGTAGTGTTCTGTTAGACCAGGTAGTGTTCTGTTAGACCAGGTAGTGTTCTGTTAGACCAGGTAGTGTTCTGTTAGACCAGGTAGTCTTTTTCTTTACTCTTTATATTTTTGACTACTTTTACTTTTTACTCCATACGTTCCCCCTGACACCCAAAAGTACAGGACAGGAAATTGGTCTAATTCACACACTTATCAAGAGAACATCCCTGGTCATCCCTGCTGCCTCTTGTCTGGCGGACTCACTAAACACAAATGCTTTGTTTGTAAATGATGTGTTGAGTGTTGTTGCGCACCCCTGGCTTTCTGTAAATACATTTTAAAAAATACTAGAGAATGTGGCTGTCCACTTTGCTTAATGTAAGGAATTTGAAGGTATTTATTCTCACACTGGTGTTCCTTTTGCCAAGTTGTGAAAGGGCAATGTGAAGTGCAGTAGAGATTGCATCATCTGTTGATCTGTTGGGGTGATATGCAAATTGGAGTGGGTCTAGGGTTTCTGGCATAATGGTGTTGATGTGAGTCATGACCAGCCTTTCAACGCACTTCATGGCTACAGACATGAGTGCTAGGGGTCGGTAGTCATTTAGGCAGGTTACCTTAGTGTTCTTGGGCACAGGGACTATGGTGGTCTGCTTGAAACATATTGGTATTTCAGACTCAGACAAGGAGAGGTTGAAAATACTATTGAACACTTTCCAGTTGGTCAACGCATGCTCTGAGTATACGTCCTGGTAATCCGTCTGGCCCTAAGACCTTGTGAATGTTGATCTGTTTAAAGGTCTTACCCACATCGGCTGCGGAGAGCTTGATCACACAGTCTTCTGGAACAGCTGATGCTCTCATGCATGTTTCAGTGTTACTTGCCTCAAAGCGAGCATAGAAGTTATTTAGTTAGTCTGGTAGGCTTGTGTCACTGGGCAGCTCTCGGCTGTGCTTCCCTTTGTAGTCTGTAATAATTTGCAAGCCCTGCCACATCCGACGAATGTCGGAGCCGGTTTAGTACGATTTGATCTTAGTCCGGTATTGATGCTTTGCCTGTAGCCAGTAACTGAAGGGGTTGTACTCCTCAATGCCATTGGAAGAATCCCGGAACATGTTGCAGTCTGTGATAGCAAAACAGTCCTGTAGTTTAGCATCTGCTTCATCTCACCACTTTTTTATTGATTGTAAGCATAAATCAGGAGGATAGAATTATGGTCAGATTTGCCAACTGGAGGGCGAGGGAGCGCTTTTTTATCTGTGTGTGGAGTAAAGGAGGTCTAGTGTTTTTTTCCCTCTGGTTGAACATTTAACATGCTGATAGAAATGAGGTAAAACTGTTTTCAGTCACCTCGAGACTTCCTTAGATATTGTGCACCAGCTGTTGTTTTCAAATACACATAGGCCACCGCCCCGTGTCTTACCAGAGGCTGCTGTTCCGTTGGTAGGATATACGTGCTCTCAGTCATTCCATTTATTTTCCAGCAATGTTGGCTAACAGTAGAGATGGCAAAAGGCAGATTAGCCACTCGTTGCCTGATCCTCACAATGCACCCCGATCTCTTTCCGCGAAACCTCCTGTTTCTTTCTCCTGCGAATGACGGAGATGAGGGCCTGTTCGGGTGTTTGGAGTACATCCTCCCCGGTCCGACTCATTAAAGAAAGATTATTTGTCCAATTTGAGGTGAGTAATCGCTGTTCTGATGTCCAGAAGCTCTTTTCGGGCATAAGAGACGATAGCAGCAACATTATGTACAAAATTAGTTAAACAAACGATGTGAAAAAACAAACAAAATAGCACAGTTGTTGAAGAGCCAATAAGACAGCAGCCATCCTCTCTGACGCCATCTTTCTTTCATGGCATCATGTGTTTCATGTGTTTGATACCATTCCACTGACTCCGCCCCAGCTATTACCACGAGCCCCGTCCTCCCCATTTAAAGGCGCCTCCAACCTCCTGTGGTGCATGTGTGTTCCGTGACGGCCCACAGTAACATAGTAACGGAGTAAACAACAGCATCAGCAGGTTTCTCTCGGCATCGTTAGTGTTTAAACTCACACCATTAAAGATAGAGATCACACACCGTGACCCTGTGGCTACCCTCTGGTTGTATCCCAAATAACACCTTATTTCCATCACATCTAGTGCACTATACCAACACTACCCTCTGGCTGTCCTACTATACAGGGAACTGGGTGCCATTTTGGATGGACCCTGTGACCCAAACCAGAGATGACTATTCCTTTAAGTCCCAGTACACTCTGGTAAAAAGGTTGAACACTCTGTGGCATTGTTCTATGGTACATGGAATCCAAAAGGCTTCTGGAATCCAAAAAGGGTTCTGGAACCCAAAAGGGGAACTTTGACTATCATCAGGAGAACCCTTTGAAGATCCCTTTTGGGTTCCAGGTAAAATGCACCCTGTGGCAAGTGTTCTACACTACGTGGAATCCAAAAGGGTTCTTGAACTCAAAAAGGTTCCTCATCAGGTTCTCCTTCGAGGACAGCCAAAGAAACCCTTTCAAGGCTCGGACACGCGCACCAATAGCATTTGTCTCCTGAGAGTACATAGCACCTCTGAACAGAGTGCCGGCTATAATTTTACGAGCCGAGTGCAAACCAATTTTACATGTAGAATTGTGAGAATATGTCGTCAGTCGGGCATCAACAGCGCGCTGAACGATCGGTAGATGAGCGGGAGATCCACATGCGGTGGTCAGTGTGCGACCCTTTACCGTAGGTTCTTTACCGTAGGTTCTCTACCGTAGGTCCTTTACCGTAGGTTCTCTACCGAGGTCCTTTAGGTTCTATAGGTTCTCCTCATTTACCGTAGGTTCTTTACCGTAGGTCCTTTAGGTTCTTTACCGTAGGTTCTTTACCGTAGGTTCTTTACCATAGGTTCTTTACCGAGGTTCTCTACCGTAGGTTCTTTACCGTAGGTTCTCTACCGAGGTTCTTTACCGTAGGTTCTCTACCGAGGTTCTTTACCGTAGGTTCTCTACCGAGGTTCTTTACCGTAGGTTCTCTACCGAGGTTCTTTACCGTAGGTTCTCTACCGAGGTTCTTTACCGTAGGTTCTCTACCGAGGTTCTTTACCGTAGGTTCTCTACCAAGGTTCTTTACCGTAGGTTCTCTACCGAGGTCCTTTACCGTGGGTTCTCTACCGAGGTTCTTTACCGTAGGTTCTCTACCGAGGTTCTTTACCGTAGGTTCTCTACCGAGGTTCTTTACCTTAGGTTCTCTACAGAGGTTCTTTACCGTAGGTTCTCTACCGAGGTTCTTTACCGTAGGTTCTCTACCGAGGTTCTTTACCGTAGGTTCTCTACCGAGGTTCTTTACCGAGGTCCTTTACGTAGGTTCTCTACCGAGGTTCTTTACCGTAGTTTCTTTACCGAGGTTCTTTACTGTAGGTTCTCTACCGAGGTTCTTTACCGTAGGTTCTTTACCGAGGTTCTTTACCGAGGTTCTTTACCGTAGGTCCTTTACCGTAGGTTCTTTACCGAGGTTCTTTACCGTAGGTTCTTTACCGTAGGTTCTTTACCGAGGTTCTTTACCGAGGTTCTTTACCGTAGGTCCTTTACCGAGGTTCTGTACCATAGGTTCTTTACCGTAGGTTCTGTACCATAGGTCCTTTACCGTAGGTTCTTTACCGTAGGTTCTTTACCGTAGGTTCTTTACCATAGGTTCTGTACCATAGGTCCTTTACCATAGGTTCTGTACCGTAGGTTCTTTACCGTAGGTTCTGTACCGTAGGTTCTTTACCATAGGTTCTGTACCATAGGTCCTTTACCGTAGGTTCTGTACCATAGGTCCTTTACCGTAGGTTCTGTACCATAGGTTCTTTACCGTAGGTTCTGTACCATAGGTCCTTTACCGTAGGTTCTGTACCGTAGGTTCTTTACCGTAGGTTCTTTACCGTAGGTTCTGTACCATAGGTCCTTTACCGTAGGTTCTTTACCGTAGGTTCTTTACCGTAGGTTCTGTACCATAGGTCCTTTACCGTAGGTTCTGTACCGTAGGTTCTTTACTGAGTTTCTTTACCGAGGTTCTTTACCGTAGGTTCTTTACCGTAGGTTCTTTACCGTAGGTTCTGTACCGTAGGTTCTTTACCGTAGGTTCTTTACCGTAGGTTCTGTACCATAGGTCCTTTACCGTAGGTTCTGTACCGTAGGTTCTTTACCATAGGTTCTGTACCGTAGGTTCTTTACCATAGGTTCTGTACCATAGGTCCTTTACCGTAGGTTCTGTACCGTAGGTTCTTTACCGAGTTTCTTTACCGTAGGTTCTTTACCGTAGGTTCTTTACTGTAGGTTCTTTACCGTAGGTTCTGTACCGTAGGTTCTGTACCATAGGTCCTTTACCGTAGGTTCGGTACCGTAGGTTCTTTACCGTAGGTTCTTTACCGTAGGTTCTGTACCATAGGTCCTTTACCGTAGGTTCTTTACCGTAGGTTCTTTACCGTAGGTTCTGTACCGTAGGTTCTTTACCGTAGGTTCTGTACCATAGGTCCTTTACCGTAGGTTCTGTACCGTAGGTTCTTTACTGAGTTTCTTTACCGAGGTTCTTTACCGTAGGTTCTTTACTGTAGGTTCTTTACCGTAGGTTCTGTACCGTAGGTTCTTTACCGTAGGTTCTTTACCGTAGGTTCTGTACCATAGGTCCTTTACCGTAGGTTCTGTACCGTAGGTTCTTTACCATAGGTTCTGTACCGTAGGTTCTTTACCGTAGGTTCTGTACCGTAGGTTCTTTACCGAGTTTCTTTACCGTAGGTTCTTTACCGTAGGTTCTTTACTGTAGGTTCTTTACCGTAGGTTCTGTACCGTAGGTTCTTTACCGTAGGTTCTTTACCGTAGGTTCTGTACAGTAGGTTCTTTACCGTAGGTTCTGTACAGTAGGTTCTTTGCCGTAGGTTCTTTACCGTAGGTTCTGTACAGTAGGCTCTTTACCGTAGGTCCTGTACCGTAGGTCCTTTACCGTAGGTTCTTTACCGAGGTTCTTTACCGTAGGTTCTTTACCGTAGGTTTTTTACCGAGGTTCTTTACCGTAGGTTCTTTACCGTAGGTTCTCTACCGTAGGTTCTCTACCGTAGGTTCTTTACCGTAGGTTCTCTACCGTATGTTCTTTACCGTAGGTTCTTTACCGTAGGTCCTTTACCGTAGGTTCTTTACCGTAGGTCCTTTACCATAGGTTCTTTACCGAGGTTCTTTGCCGAGGTTCTTTACCGAGGTTCCTCTTTTTTTTCTAGAAGCAGATTTTAGCCTAAAAGGGAGGCTCGAGAATGAAGATAATTTGTATGACCTGTCTGAAGGTTGTCTGATATACACCCAGGCCTGTCTGAAGGTTGGTCTGGGTGTATATCACCTAAAAGGTGATTGGTTCAGTGAGAGACATGTCTGACTTTAATTGGAGGAAGACTATTACCTAGGTAGTTCAGTAAGATCAGGGGCGGGGTTTAGCTGAGACTGTTACCTAGGTAGTTCAGTAAGATCGTGGGAGTGGTTTAGCTGAGACTGTTACCTATGTAGTTCAGTAAGATTGGGGGCGGGGTTTAGCTGAGACTGTTACCTAGGTAGTTCAGTAAGATCGGGGGCAGAGTTTAGCTGAGACTGTTACCTAGGTAGTTCAGTAAGATCGGGGGCGGGGTTTAGCTGAGACTGTTACCTAGTAACGGTCCGAGTCTAAACCACACCAAAACAACACTAGACACTACGGAACACAAAGCTTTTACTGTCTCATCCTGGAATATACAAGGTGTTTATTATTCAATTATTACGTTACATGCAGTGCATTTGGAAAGTGTTCAGATCCCTTGACTTTTTCCATATTTTGTTCCATTACAGCCTTATTCTAAAATTGGACTAAATTCTAAAAACAATCCTCATCAATCTATACACAATACCCCATAATGACAAAGCATTTTTGCAAATCTATTAAAATTAAAAAACAGAAGGTCAAAGGAATTGTCCATAGAGCTCCAAGGATTGTGTCGAGGCACAGATCTGGAGAAGGACACCCAAAAATGTCTGCAGCATTGAAGAACACAGTGGCCTCCATCATTCTTAGATGAAAGAAGTTTAGAACCACCAAGACTCTTCCTAAAGCTGGCCGCCTGGCCAAACTGAGAAATCGGGGGAGAGGGAGTTGACCAAGAACCTGATGGTCACTCCGACAGAGCTCCAGAATTCCGCTGTGGAGATGGGAGACCTTTCCAGAAGGACAACCATCTCTGCAGCACTCCACCAATCAGGCCTTTATGGTAGTGTGGCCAGATGGAAGCCACTCCTCATTAAAAAGCACATGACAGCCGGCTTGGAGTTTGCCAAAAGGCACCTAAAGACTCTCAGACCATAAGAAACAAGATTCTCTGGTCTGATGAAACCAAGATTGAATTCTTTGACCTGAATGCCAAGCATCACATCTGGAGGAAACCTGGCACCATCCCTACAGTGAAGCATGGTGGTGGCAGCATCATGCTGTGGGGAGATTTTTCATCGGGCAGGGACTGGGTGACTAGTCAGGATGGAGGGAAAGATGAACTGAGCAAAGTACAGAGAGATCATTGATGAAAACCTGCTCCAGAGCGCTCAGGACCTCAGACTGGGGCGAAGGTTCACCTTCCAACAGGACAATGACCCTAAGCACACAGCCAAGACAACGCAGGAGTGGCTTCAGGATAAATCTCTGAATGTCAGCCAGAGTCCGGACTTGAACCCGATCAAACATCTCTGGAGACACCTGAAAATAGCTGTGCAGCGACGCTCCCCATCCAACTTTACAGAGTTTGAGAGGATCTGCAGAGAAGAATGGGAGAAACTCCCAAAATACAGGTATACCAAGCTTGTAGCGTCAAACCCAAGAAGACTCGAGACTGTAATCACTGCCAAAGGTGCTTCAACAAAGTACTGAGTAAAGGGTCTGAGTACTTATGTAAATGTAATATTTCAGTTCTTTATTTTGAACATATTTGCAAAAATAGCTAAAACCTGTTTTTGCTTTGTCATTATAGGGTATTGTGTGTAGATTGACGAGGGACATTTAAAAAAATATATTTATAATATGAATGTAAAGTAACAACGTGGAAAAGGTCAAGGGGCCTGAATACTTTCAGAATGTACAAGGTCGGAGGTCATCTGCTTTTTGCCGAAAGAGCAGGAACCCAGACTTCACCAAAGATATTGGAAATACGGACATTGTCATCCTACAAGAAAACATGGAATAGAGGAGACGGTCCCATTGGTTGCCCTCTAGGTTACAGAGATAATATGGTGTTCTCAAACTACCAGGAGTGAAACAGGGAAGAGGCTCAAGGGTGTATGCTAATTTGGTATAGAGCAGATCTAACCCACTCTATGAAATTAGTGTGCTACCTATATATTCCCCCAATTACAATCCCCATACTTTAACGATGACAGCTTCTCCGTCCTAGAGGGAGAGATGAACCATTTTCAGGCCCAGGGACATGTACTAGTCTGTGGTGACCTAAATGCCAGAACCGGACAAGAACCTGACACTCTCAGCACACAGGGGGGACAAACACCTGCCTGCAGAGGATAGTATTCCCTGCCAAATTGTGCTTCCCCTAGACACAACTACGACAAAACAACCAACAAAAATGGGCCACAACTCCTGCAGCTCTGTTGCACACTGGGTCTGTCCATAGTCAATGGTACTGCAGACGACTTTATCACTGACCTCAACCCAGAGTCTCTCAGAGCAGTTCACAGTCAGTCCACTGACACTTCTATCAGACCACAGCGAAGATCAGTTACTGTACTTGAACAGAGAAATAGCCAATCAGATCAGTCTACTGTACTTGAACAGAGAAATACCCAATCAGATCAGTCTACTGTACTTGAACAGAGCAATACCCAATCAGGTCAGTCTACTGTACTTGAACAGAGCAATACCCAATCAGATCAGTCTACTGTACTTGAACAGAGCAATACCCAATCAGGTCAGTCTACTGTATTTGAACAGAGCAATACCCAATCAGATCAGTCTACTGTACTTGAACAGAGCAATACCCAATCAGATCAGTCTACTGTACTTGAACAGAGCAATAGCCAATCAGATCAGTCTACTGTACTTGAACAGAGCAATACCCAATCAGATCAGTCTACTGTACTTGAACAGAGCAATACCCAATCAGGTCAGTCTACTGTACTTGAACAGAGCAATACCCAATCAGATCAGTCTACTGTACTGGAACAGAGCAATACCCAATCAGATCAGTCTACTGTACTTGAACAGAGCAATACCCAATCAGATCAGTCTACTGTACTTGAACAGAGCAATACCCAATCAGATCAGTCTACTGTACTTGAACAGAGCAATAGCCAATCAGATCAGTCTACTGTACTTGAACAGAGCAATACCCAATCAGATCAGTCTACTGTACTTGAACAGAGCAATACCCAATCAGATCAGTCTACTGTACTTGAACAGAGCAATACCCAATCAGATCAGTCTACTGTACTTGAACAGAACAATACTCAATCAGATCAGTCTACTGTACTTGAACAGAGCAATAGCCAATCAGATCAGTCTACTGTACTTGAACAGAGCAATACCCAATCAGATCAGTCTACTGTACTGGAACAGAGCAATACCCAATCAGATCAGTCTACTGTACTTGAACAGAGCAATACCCAATCAGATCAGTCTACTGCACTTGAACAGAGCAATACCCAATCAGATCAGTCTACTGTACTTGAACAGAGCAATACCCAATCAGATCAGTCTACTGTACTTGAACAGAGCAATACCCAATCAGGTCAGTCTATTGTACTTGGACAGAGCAATACCCAATCAGATCAGTCTACTGTACTGGAACAGAGCAATACCCAATCAGATCAGTCTACTGTACTTGAACAGAGCAATACCCAATCAGGTCAGTCTACTGTACTTGGACAGAGCAATACCCAATCAGATCAGTCTACTGTACTTGAACAGAGCAATACCCAATCATGAGGCATTAAAGCCAAAGGAACTGAATAATATTAAGAAATGCTATAGAAGGAATGTAGTATAAAAACCCACCAAAAAACTTCCTGGACAAAACATTTCACTGTAATAGTGAAGTTGTAAACTTGGCAGTAGAAAGCCTAAACGGTATATTTTACTTTTCAGCTTCTCTATCAAATCTAAAAAATGTCAAGCAGAAACCCTAAGAAAATTAAACAACAATGAAAAATGTTTTGCTGTAGAATGCAAAGACCTGGTGAATGGTGAATCACTAAAACAATACAGATATACATTATGGAAAAAGAAGGAACAGCACATCAGAAATCAGCTAGACGTAATTGAAGACTCCCTAGAATCCAACCACTTCTGGGAAAAGTGGTAAACTCTAAACAAACAACATGAAGAGTTATCTATCCAAAACAGAGATGTGGAAAAACCACTGGTCCAATCTGATTGGCTCTGTAAACAAAGAACAAACAGCAAAAACATATACATGATCAATTACAAATGTTAGAATCAGCAATTGAAGATTACCAGAACCCACTGGAATCTACAATTACACTGAATGAACAACAGGACAAAATACAAACCCTCCAACCCAAAAAGGCCTGTGGTATTGATGGTATCCTAAATTAAATGATCAAATATACAAAAACTTGAATTCCAATTGGCTATACTGAAACTCCTTAGCTCTGGCATCTTCTCCAATATTTAGAACTAAGGACTGATCCCCACCAATCCACAGAAGTGGGATATGCGCCAACAGCAACCTTGGGAAAATCCTCTGCATTGTCATTAACAGCAGACTCCTACATTTCCTCAGCGAAAACAATATACTGAGCAAATTGGCTGTTTACCAAATGACCGTACGACAGACCACGTATTCACCCTGCACACCTTAATTGACAAACAAACAAACCAAAACAAAGGCAAAGTCTTCTCATGCTTTGTTGATTTAAAAAAAACAACGTTTTTTTGACTCAATTTGGCCTGAGGGTCTGCTATACAAATTGTGGTGTTGGGGAAAAATATGCAACTTTATAAAATCCATGTACACAAACAACAAGTTGACAGTTAAAAATGGCAAAAAACAAACACATTTCTTCACACAGGGTCGTAGGGTGAGACAGGGATGCAGCTTAAGCCCCACCCTCTTCAACATATATATCAATGAATTGGCGCGGGTACTAGAACAGTCTGCAGCACCCAGCCTCACCCTACTAGAATCTGAAGTCAAATGTCTACTCTTTGCTGATGATCTGGTGCTTCCATCCCCAACCAAGGAGGGCCTACAGCAGCACCCCGATATTCTGCACAGATTCTGTCAGACCTGGGCCCTGACAGACCTGGGCCCTGTCAGACCTGGGCCCTGACAGACCTGGGCCCTGACAGTAAATCTCAAAGAGAACCAAAATAATGGTGTTCCAAAAAGGTCCAGTCTCCAGGACCACAAATGCAAATTCCATCTCGACACTGTTGTCCTAGAGCACACAAAAAACTATACATACCTTGGCCTAAACATCAGCGCCACAGGTAACTAAGCTGTGAACGATCTGAGAGACAAGGCAAGAAGGGCCTTCCAGGCCATCAAAAGGAACATAAAATTCAACATACCAATTAGGATCTGGCTAAAAATACTTGAATCAGTCATAGAGCCCATTGCCCTTTATGTTTGTGAGTTCTGGGGTCCGCTCACCAACCAATAATTCACAAAATGCGACAGTAAAACACCAAATAATGCAGAGCAGAATTTGGCCGATACTCACTAATTATCAAAATCCAGAAAAGAGCCATTAAATTCTATAACCACCTAAAAGGAAGCGATTCCCAAACCTTCCATAACAAAGCCATCACCTACAGAGAGATGAACCTGGAGAACAGTCCCCTAAGCAAGCTGGTCCTGGGGCTCTGTTCACAAACACAAACACACAGAGCCCCAGGACAGCAGCACAATTAGACCCAACCAAATTAGGAGAAAACAAAAAAGATAAATTACTTGACACATAAGAAATAATTAACAAAAAAACAGAGCAAACTAGAATGCTATCTGGCCCTAAACAGAGAGTACACAGTGGCAGAATACCTGACCACTGTGACTGACCCAAAATTAAGGAAAGCTTTGACTATGTACAGACTCAGTGAGCATAGCCTTGCTATTGAGAAAGTCCGCCGTAGGCAGACATGGCTCTCAAGAGAAGACAGGCTATGTGCTCACTGCCCACAAAATGAGGTGGAAACTGAGCTGCACTTCCTAACCTCCTGCCCAATGTATGACCATATTAGAGACACATATTTCTCTCAGATTACACAGATCAACAAAGAATTAGAAAACAAACCCGATTTTGATAAACTCCCATATCTACTGGGTGAAATTCCACAGTGTGACATCACAGCAGCACGATTTATGACCTGTTGCCACGAGAAAAGGGCAACCAGTGACACGAGAAAAGGGCAACCAGTGAAGAACAAACACCATTGTAAATACAACCCATATTTATGCTTATTTATTTTCCCTTTTGTACTTTAACTATTTGCACATTGTTACAACACTGTATATTTACATATTATGACATTTGTAATGTCTTTATTGTTTTAAAACTTCTGTATGTGTAATGTTTACTGTTAACTTTTATTGTTACTTTCACTTTTGTATATTATCTACCTCACTTGCTTTGGCAATGTTAACACATGTTTCCCATGCCAATAAAGCACTTGAATTGAATTGAGAGAGAGAGAGAGAGAGAGAGACAGAGAGAGGGAGGGAGAGAGGGAGAGAGACATGAGAGGGAGAGAGACAGAGAGACAGAGAGAGAGAGAGAAAGACAGAGAGAGGGAGAGAGACAGAGAGAGGGAGAGAGACAGAGAGAGGGAGAGAGACAGAGAGAGAGAGAGAGGGGGAGGGAGGGAGAGAGATAAAGAGAGCGACAGAGAGAGAGAGGGAGAGAGAGAGACAGAGAGAGGGAGAGAGACAGAGAGAGGGAGAGAAAGAGAGGGAGAGAGAGAGACTTCTGTGGTTAAAGGAGTATGGTTACAACTCTGGCATATTGTGGAATGTTTCATCCTAGATGATGATGGAGAATGATGGTCGAACCTTTACCTTTGGAAGGCAGGGTATAACTACCTCCTATAGATAACGAATGGTGTTGTTGTTAACTGTTTTATGAGTTGATTTAACGATACGACTCGAACCTAAACTAACCCCTGTACTGAACAGTCCGTTATTCTACCCAGTCAAGGTTTGCGTCACGTTTTAATTAATACAGTTGATATGTTTTACGTCACCACGACGTCCTTCAGACTGAGCTTCCTGCTGCTGTTGTTAAAGAACCCGCATGAATATTCAGTGGGAAATGGCATCCTGTTTCCCCATTGGCTGCTGTTGTTAAAGAACCCGCATGAATATTCAGTGAGAAATGGCATCCTGTTTCCCCATTGGCTGCTGTTGTTAAAGAACCCGCGTGAATATTCAGTGAGAAATGGCATCCTGTGTCCCCATTGGCTGCTGTTGTTAAAGAACCCGCATGAATATTCAGTGAGAAATGGCATCCTGTTTCCCCATTGGTTGCTGTTGTTAAAGAACCCGCATGAATATTCAGTGAGAAATGGCATCCTGTTTCCCCATTGGCTGCTGTTGTTAAAGAACCTGCATGAATATTCAGTGAGAAATGGCATCCTGTTTCCCCATTGGTTGCTGTTGTTAAAGAACCCGCATGAATATTCAGTGAGAAATGGCATCCTGTTTCCCCATTGGCTGCTGTTGTTAAAGAACCCGCATGAATATTCAGTGAGAAATGGCATCCTGTTTCCCCATTGGCTGCTGTTGTTAAAGAACCCGCGTGAATATTCAGTGAGAAATGGCATCCTGTGTCCCCATTGGCTGCTGTTGTTAAAGAACCCGCATGAATATTCAGTGGGAAATGGCATCCTGTTTCCCCATTGGCTGCTGTTGTTAAAGAACCTGCATGAATATTCAGTGGGAAATGGCATCCTGTTTCCCCATTGGCTGCTGTTGTTAAAGAACCTGCATGAATATTCAGTGGGAAATGGCATCCTGTTTCCCCATTGGCTGCTGTTGTTAAAGAACCCGCATGAATATTCAGTGGGAAATGGCATCCTGTTTCCCCATTGGCCCTGGTCAACAAGGAGTGCACTATAAAGGGGATCAGGGTGCCATTTTGGAGGCGGAAGCCAGTGACTGAAAGATGAAGTCTGAATATCTGGATTCTAAAGTGGGTTTTTAAAAAGGTCAGTTTATTGTTTTGTTACTGCAGCAGAATGAATGGGTTGTTTCCTGTGATGTATTTTAAAAGGGTTTTATAGTTAACAGAGGCGGTGGGGGGGGGGTAATGGTGGGGGGTGGGGTGGGTGGGGGGGGTGACAAGCGTCACGATCTAGGTATTAAATGAATGAATTTGTCTGACATTGTGACCTCGCTCCACAGCCGTGCCAACCGTTGTGTCTCTAAAGAAACTGTCAGATGTTTTAGAGAGATCCACTGGATGCTCTGGTCAGAGGTAGTGCACGACATAGGGAATAGGGTAGAATCTGTGACACAACAGCTCTGGTCAGAGGTAGTGCACTACATAGGGAACAGGGTGGAATCTGTGACACAACAGCTCTGGTCAGAGGTAGTGCACGACATAGGGAATAGGGTGGAATCTGTGACATAACAGCTCTGGTCAGAGGTAGTGCACTACATAGGGAATAGGGTGGAATCTGTGACACAACAGCTCTGGTCAGAGGTAGTGCACTACATAGGGAATAGGGTGGAATCTGTGACACAACAGCTCTGGTCAGAGGTAGTGCACTACATAGGGAATAGGGTGGAATCTGTGACACAACAGCTCTGGTCAGAAGTAGTGCACTACTATATAGGGAATAGGGTGGAATCTGTGACACAACAGCTCTGGTCAGATGTAGTGCACTACATAGGGAATAGGGTGGAATCTGTGACACAACAGCTCTGGTCAGAGGTAGTGCACTATATAGGGAATAGGGTGGAATCTGTGACACAACAGCTCTGGTCAGAAGTAGTGCACTACATAGGGAATAGGGTGGAATCTGTGACAAAACAGCTCTGGTCAGAGGTAGTGCACGACATAGGGAATAGGGTGGAATCTGTGACACAAGAGCTCTGGTCAGAAGTAGTGCACTATATAGGGAATAGGGTGGAATCTGTGACACAACAGCTCTGGTCAGAAGTAGTGCACTATATAGGGAATAGGGTGGAATCTGTGACACAACAGCTCTGGTCAGAAGTAGTGCACTACTATATAGGGAATAGGGTGGAATCTGTGACACAACAGCTCTGGTCAGAGGTAGTGCACTACTATATAGGGAATAGGGTGGAATCTGTGACACAACAGCTCTGGTCAGAGGTAGTGCACTACTATATAGGGAATAGGGTGGAATCTGTGACACAACAGCTCTGGTCAGAGGTAGTGCACTACTATATAGGGAATAGGGTGGAATCTGTGACACAACAGCTCTGGTCAGAGGTAGTGCACTACTATATAGGGAATAGGGTGGAATCTGTGACACAACAGCTCTGGTCAGAAGTAGTGCACTACATAGGGAATAGGGTACCATTTCAGTGTCTGCTTGTTATAATATGTGTATCCTCTCACACTGCACCCTATTCCCTATGGTGCACAACAAAAGTAGTGCACTACATAGGGAATAGGGTCCTGGGGGTGTATCCTGTTAGTGTCGTTCCAGTTCGATCAGAATGGGGAACCAGTGTCTTTCAGATGTTCCTTTATGGCCAGTGTTGGAGTGCCGCGGTCCCGACCCCATCCGGTGTGTCAACGTTTACCGTGTTGCTATTAGACACACACACACACACACACACACCACACACACACACACACACACACACCGCTGGCATACAGCACAGAGCTGGCACAAAACTCACCAGCTGTTCACAACCATCCCCATCCAGGGGGCATGGAATGTGTGTGTGTGTGTGTGTGTGTGTGTGTGTGTGTGTGTGTGTGTGTGTGTGTGTGTGTGTGTGTGTGTGTGTGTGTGTGTGTGTGTGTGTGTGTGTGTGTGTGTGTGTGTGTGTGTGTGTGTGTGCGTGTGTGTACAGTACGCTTGGCTTACAGATACTTCCTGTCCAGCCCTGGTCTTACAGATACTTCCTGTCCAGCCCTGATCTTACAGATACTTCCTGTCCAGTCCTGGTCTTACAGATACTTCCTGTCCAGCCCTTGTCCTACATATACTTCCTGTCCTAGGAGACATAATCTGAGCTTTGTTAGTCATCTCCCTCCTCTTCCTCCACCTCCTTCTGCTCCTCCTCCTCCTCCTAGGACAGCATTACGGTTGCTAGCAGAATAGTTCAAAGGGTTTCTAACCAACTTTAATCCGTTTTAGCTAGCTCTGCTAAGCAACTTGTCTCAATGAAACGAAACAATTCCCTTATTGTTAGTAAATCACCGCAAATCTGTCTTCGCTAGCGAACACGACTCCGTCTCCAAAAACAGCAGTGTCTTCAGTGATGTTTATTTTCTACGACGTCTCCCCTTTTCAGAGTGTATTAAACAGGCATGTAATGATGTTCTCTTGAAAACATTGGTCCAGGATGAATTTTAAACCTCTTCTCTCTCTCTCTTTCCTCTTTTCGCAGCCAAAGCAGGTGGTCCAAAAGCCAACTCAGGTATGTGACATGAAGGATTCTCACTGGACACGCGCCTGGTTGAATCAACGTTGTTTCCACCTCATTTCAATGAAATTACGTTGAACAAACGTGGAATAGACGTTGAATTGACATCTATGCCCAGTGGGTTGTCTGTCTGTCTGTCTGTCACACGTCTGTCTGTCACACGTCTGTCTGTCACACGTCTGTCTGGCTGTCTGTCTGTCACACGTCTGTCTGGCTGTCTGTCTGTCACACGTCTGTCTGTCTGTCTGTCTGTCACACGTCTGTCTGTCTGTCTGTCTGTCTGTCTGTCTGGCTGTCTGTCTGTCTGTCTGTTTGTCTGTTACACGTCTGTCTGTCTGTCACACGTCTGTCTGTCTGTCTGTCACACGTCTGTCTGGCCGTCTGTCTGCCTGTCTGTAAGTCTGTCTGTCTGTTACACGTCTGTCTGTCTGTCTGTCTTTCTGTTACACGTCTGTCTGTCTGTCTGTAAGTCTGTCTGTCTGTCTGTCTGTCTGTCTGTCTGTCTGTCTGTCTGCCTGGCTGTCTGGCTGTCTGTCTGTCTGTCTGTTTGTCTGTTACACGTCTGTCTGTCTGTCTGTCACACGTCTGTCTGTCTGTCACACGTCTGTCTGGCCGTCTGTCTGCCTGTCTGTAAGTCTGTCTGTCTGTTACACGTCTGTCTGTCTGTCTGTCTTTCTGTTACACGTCTGTCTGTCTGTCTGTCTGTCTGTCTGTCTGTCAGCGTCTGTCCACCCATCAGCACTGAGAACAGTTGTCCTCTAGTCATCACAGCTCTTATCATGTATGTTGTTGCTTCCAATCCTTGTCTCACCTACGCTACATCCCAAATGGCACCCTTTCCACCCCCCTTAGGAACCATGTCTTAAGTAGTGCACTATAAAGGGAATCGGGTGCTATTTGGGATGCATCCCTACTGTACACAAGGAGCTCTCAGTCTAGGCAACTAAACCTACACATAAGCACCGTGCATTTGGAAAAGTATTCAGACCCTTGACTTTTCCACATTTTGTTACATTACAGCCGTATTCTAAAATGGATTAAATTCATGTTTTTCCTCATCAATCTACACACAATACCCCATAATGATATCACAATGACCCATAATGATATCACAATACCCCATAATGATATCACAATGCCCCATAATGATATCACAATACCCCATAATGATATCACAATGACCCATAATGATATCACAATACCCCATAATGATATCACAATACCCCATAATGATATCACAATGACCCATAATGATATCACAATGACCCATAATGATATCACAATACCCCATAATGATATCACAATGACCCATAATGATATCACAATGACCCATAATGATATCACAATACCCCATAATGATATCACAATGCCCCATAATGATATCACAATACCCCATAATGACATCACAATGCCCCATAATGATATCACAATACCCCATAATGACATCACAATGCCCCATAATGATATCACAATGCCCCATAATGATATCACAATACCCCATAATGATATCACAATGCCCCATAATGATATCACAATGCCCCATAATGATATCACAATACCCCATAATGACATCACAATGCCCCATAATGATATCACAATGCCCCATAATGATATCACAATACCCCATAATGATATCACAATGTCCCATAATGATATCACAATGCCCCATAATGATATCACAATAACCCATAATGATATCACAATACCCCATAATGACATCACAATGCCCCATAATGATATCACAATACCCCATACTGACATCACAATGCCCCATATAATGATATCACAATGCCCCATAATGACGAAGTGAAAACAAGTTTTTAGACAGCAAATGTATATAAAAAATAATAAATAGAAATACCTTATTTACAGAAGTTTTCAGACCCTTTTCTACGAGACTGGAAATTGAGCTCAGGTGCATCCTGTTTCCATTGATCATCCTTCAGATGTTTCTATAACTTGATTGGAGTCCACTTGTGGTAAATTAAATTGATTGGACATTATTTGGAAAGGCACACACCTGTATATATAAGGTCCCACAGTTGACAGTGCATGTCAGAGCAGAAACCAAGCCATGAGGTCAAAGGAATTGTCCGAGACAGGATTGTGTCGAGGCACAGATTTGGGGAAGGGTACCAAAAAGTTTCTGCGGTATTGAAGGTCCCCAAGAACACAGTGGCCTCCATCATTCTTAAATTAAAGAAGTTTGGAAACACCAAGACTCTTCCTAGAGCTGGCCGCCCGACCAAACTGGCCGCCCGACCAAGCAATCGGGGTGAGAATGGACCAAGAACGCGATGGTCACTCTGACAGAGTTCCTCTGAGGAGATGGGAGAACCTTCCAGAAGGACAACCTTCTCTGCAGCACTCCACCAATCAGACCTTTATGGTAGAGTGGCCAGATAGAAGCCACTCATCAGTAAAAGGCCCATGACAGCACGCTTGGAGTTCACCAAAATTCACCTAAAGACTCTCAGGCTATGAGAAGCAAGATTCTCTGGTCTGATGAACCGAAGATTGAACTCTTTGGCCTGAATGCCAAGTGTCACATCTGAAAGAAACTTGACACCATCCCCTGTGGTGAAGCATGGTGGCGGCACCATCCCCTGTGGTGAAGCATGGTGGTGGCACCATCCCCTGTGGTGAAGCATGGTGGTGGCACCATCCCCTGTGGTGAAGCATGGTGGTGGCACCATCCCCTGTGGTGAAGCATGGTGGTGACACCATCCCCTGTGGTGAAGCATGGTGGTGGCAGCATCCCCTGTGGTGAAGCATGGTGGTGGCACCATCCCCTGTGGTGAAGCATGGTGGTGGCAGCATCACGTCTGGAGGAAACCTGGCACCATCCCCTGTAGGTGAAGCATGGTGGGGACACCATCCCCTGTGGTGAAGCATGGTGGTGGCACCATCCCCTGTGGTGAAGCATGGTGGTGGCACCATCCCCTGTGGTGAAGCATGGTGGTGGCAGCATCACGTCTGGAGGAAACCTGGCACCATCCCCTGTGGTGAAGCATGGTGGTGGCACCATCGCCTGTGGTGAAGCATGGTGGTGGCACCATCCCCTGTGGTGAAGCATGTTGGTGGCACCATCCCCTGTGGTGAAGCATGGTAGTGGCACCATCCCCTGTGGTGAAGCATGGTGGTGGCACCATCCCCTGTGGTGAAGCATGGTGGTGGCAGCATCACGTCTGGAGGAAACCTGGCACCATCCCCTGTGGTGAAGCATGGTGGTGGCACCATCGCCTGTGGTGAAGCATGGTGGTGGCACCATCGCCTGTGGTGAAGCATGGTGGTGGCACCATCCCCTGTGGTGAAGCATGGTGGTGGCACCATCCCCTGTGGTGAAGCATGGTGGTGGCACCATCCCCTGTGGTGAAGCATGGTGGTGGCACCATCCCCTGTGGTGAAGCATGGTGGTGGCAGCATCCTGCTTTGGGGATGTTTTTCAGAGGCATGGACTGTGAACCTTGGTGTTTTGTTGGCTTGTTCTGGAGAGCAGTAGAGAACAGAGAATCCATCAGGAAAGAGAAGCAGTACAGTACTGTGGGTGTTTGGGGTGAGTCAGGGGTTACTGTAGGTGTTTGGGGTGAGTCAGGGGTTACTGTAGGTGTTTGGGGTGAGTCAGGGGTTACTGTAGGTGTTTGGGGTGAGTCAGGGGTTACTGTAGGTGTTTGGGGTGAGTCAGGGGTTACTGTAGGTATTTGGGGTGAGTCAGGGGTTACTGTAGGTGTTTGGGGTGAGTCAGGGGTTACTGTACTGTAGGTATTTGGGGTGAGTCAGGGGTTACTTTAGGTGTTTGGGGTGAGTCAGGGGTTACTGTAGGTGTTTGGGGTGAGTCAGGGGTTACTGTAGGTGTTTGGGGTGAGTCAGGGGTTACTGTACTGTGGGTGTTTAGAGCCATCACAAATGATCATGTGCTTTGTGAGGAATCTCCCTGTCTTCTCCACTCCTATCCCTGCCACACACACACACACACACACACACACACACACACACACACTGTAAATCCCCTCTCAGATGGAGATGTCATTTGGCGAAGTCTGTCTTTGTGTACGGTCGGCTTTTGTTAGTCAAAACAAACCGCAATGACTGTCCGACGGACTTGGGTTTGAGTGGCTTTTGAATCGTGAGATAAATGTTTATCCAGGGGTGTGTCGTGTTATGAAGAGAGTCCCCCCCCCCCATGGGGATGAAGCAAGGGAACTCCCAAGATGAACCTTTCTGCCTGGTTACTGCATTTTCCTTTTCTCCAACAAATGAAGTGATGCATAGTTTGAATGAGGAGACAGTTTGATATGTAGTTTGAATGAGGAGACAGTTTGAATGAGGAGACAGTTTAAATGAGGAGACAGTTTGATATGTAGTTTGAATGAGGAGACAGTTTGATATGTAGTTTGAATGAGGAGACAGTTTGAATGAGGAGGCAGTTAGATATGTAGTTTGAATGAGGAGACAGTTTGAATGAGGAGACAGTTAGATATGTAGTTTGAATGAGGAGACAGTTTGAATGAGGAGACAGTTAGATATGTAGTTTGAATGAGGAGACAGTTTGAATGAGGAGACAGTTAGATATGTAGTTTGAATGAGGAGGCAGTTAGATATGTAGTTTGAATGAGGAGACAGTTAGATATGTAGTTTGAATGAAGTGGCAGTCACATTTTAGATATGTAGTTTGAATGAGGAGACAGTTAGATATGTAGTTTAAATGAGGAGACAGTTTGATATGTAGTTTGAATGAGGAGACAGTTAGATATGTAGTTTAAATGAGGAGACAGTTTGAATGAGGAGACAGTTAGATATGTAGTTTGAATGAGGAGACAGTTTGAATGAGGAGACAGTTAGATATGTAGTTTGAATGAGGAGACAGTTTGAATGAGGAGACAGTTAGATATGTCGTTTGAATGAGGAGACAGTTTGAATGAGGAGACAGTTAGATATGTAGTTTAAATGAGGAGACAGTTTGAATGAGGAGACAGTTAGATATGTAGTTTAAATGAGGAGACAGTTTGAATGAGGAGACAGTTAGATATGTAGTTTAAATGAGGAGACAGTTTGAATGAGGAGACAGTTAGATATGTAGTTTAAATGAAGTGGCAGTCACATTTTAGATATGTAGTTTGAATGAGGAGACAGTTTGAATGAGGAGACAGTTAGATATGTAGTTTGAATGAGGAGACAGTTTGATATGTAGTTTGAATGAGGAGACAGTTTGAATGAGGAGACAGTTAGATATGTAGTTTGAATGAGGAGACAGTTTGAATGAGGAGACAGTTAGATATGTAGTTTGAATGAGGAGACAGTTAGATATGTAGTTTGAATGAGGAGACAGTTTGAATGAGGAGACAGTTAGATATGTAGTTTGAATGAGGAGACAGTTAGATATTTACATTTACATTTAAGTCATTTAGCAGACGCTCTTATCCAGAGCATTTGAATGAGGAGACAGTTTGATATGTAGTTTGAATGAGGAGACAGTTTGAATGAGGAGACAGTTAGATATGTAGTTTGAATGAGGAGACAGTTAGATATGTAGTTTGAATGAGGAGACAGTTAGATATGTAGTTTGAATGAGGAGACAGTTTGAATGAGGAGACAGTTTGATATGTAGTTTAAATGAGGAGACAGTTTGAATGAGGAGACAGTTAGATATGTAGTTTGAATGAGGAGACAGTTTGATATGTAGTTTGAATGAGGAGACAGTTAGATATGTAGTTTGAATGAGGAGACAGTTTGAATGAGGATCAAGTTAGAAATGTAGTTTGAATGAGGAGACAGTTAGATATGTAGTTTGAATGAGAAGACAGTTTGAATGAGGAGACAGTTAGATATGTAGTTTGAATGAGGAGACAGTTAGATATGTCGTTTGAATGAGGAGACTGTTTGAATGAGGAGACAGTTAGATATGTAGTTTAAATGAAGTGGCAGTCATAAATGTAGTTTGAATGAGGAGACAGTTTGATATGTAGTTTGAATGAGGAGACAGTTAGATATGTCGTTTGAATGAGGAGACAGTCAGATATGATGTTTGAATGAGGAGACAGTTAGATATGTCGTTTGAATGAGGAGACAGTTTGATATGTAGTTTGAATGAGGAGACAGTTAGATATGTAGTTTGAATGAGGAGACTGTTTGAATGAGGAGACTGTTATATATGTAGTTTAAATGAAGTGGCAGTCATAAATGTAGTTTGAATGAGGAGACAGTTTGATATGGAGTTTGAATGAGGAGACAGGTAGATATGTCGTTTGAATGAGGAGACAGTTAGATATGTCGTTTGAATGAGGAGACAGTTAGATATGTCGTTTGAATGAGGAGACAGTTAAATATGTCGTTTGAATGGGGAGACAGTTTGATATGTAGTTTGAATGAGGAGACAGTTTGATATGTAGTTTGAATGAGGAGACTGTTTGAATGAGGAGACTGTTATATATGTAGTTTAAATGAAGTGGCAGTCATAAATGTAGTTTGAATGAGGAGACAGTTTGATATGTAGTTTGAATGAGGAGACTGTTTGAATGAGGAGACTGTTATATATGTAGTTTAAATGAAGTGGCAGTCATAAATGTCGTTTGAATGAGGAGACAGTCAGATATGATGTTTGAATGAGGAGACAGTTAGATGTTTGATATGTCGTTTGACTGAAGTGACAGTTGGATACGTAGTTAGTTGGTTGGAAGTGACTGAATGAAAGCGCCTGTTGTTTTAGTGAGGCTGTGTAGACATTGGTGTGGCTGTGAGGTGCAGCATCACACACACTCCTGCACTGAGGCCCTGAGCAACGCAGGCTTTTCAGACGCAGAGCATGATGGGAGTACTAAATCCAACACCAGACTTCTTTCATTTTCACACAACCTCCTAAACGTGTTTCTGCTTTAAATTTTACCCCCCCCCCATCCCCCCCCCCCCACACACACACCAAAGAAAATATTGTCTGATGAGCTGATGAGGGAGGGAGGGAACTAGGATGAGAGAGGAAGGGGTTAGTAGGGAGGGAGAGTAGAGGAGGAAGGGGTCAGGAGGGAGCACGGGCCTGACCCGGAAGCTCCAACCTGTCTCCTCTCTCTCCACAGAGTCCCTAATGATGTACAGAGACAGGGCTAGTTATCATATATATATATATATATATATTTGTAGACAAGCCCCCTTTAGCTGACAAATGATCGTAGTTCACCTTCACACCGTACAGTTTTAAAGACTGTTACAGACAGTTAACTCCCAACACATAATGTGGTATTGTACAGCTTAACTGGGAGGAACTCTTAGATCAGTGAACAAATGACAAATAGTTTATCAGTGATTAAAGAATCAAAAACAACCTGTGAAGTACACGACAGACGGAGTCCCCCCCCCCTCCTCTCTCCTTTCCTCTCACACTCCAGCAATCCACGCACCCCTCG
>NW_027014853.1:264772-289772 GCF_036934945.1 Oncorhynchus masou masou | reverse complement strand
GGCCCTATATTCAGTCTCACAATGTGTTTTTACCAGGTTCAGGCCAACCAGGGCTACAACTACAACACAAAACAATAGTTACATGCATGAGTTTCAACTGACAAATGGCAATATATATATTGAGAGAGTCAGAGTCTATATATATAGACCTTATATATATATAGACCTTATATATATATAGACCTTATATATATATAGACCTATATATATATAAGGTCTAGCGAACCAAAAAGCTGATTAAAACAAATGCATTGATATGAATGCTGTAAGTACATGAATTGTCTGCTCAGTGTGGAATGAATATCCAGCTCGTCAATGACCCCTTGTGTCAATGAGCTTATTACAGTATTATAGACACTATGACCTGACATCTCCTATTGTCTTCTGTGTCGGAGAACCCCGTACCTTTTTAACGACTCTACGGGGGATTGTGATCATGGTAGAGCGTGTGACGTGTGCCCGTTCCTGAGAGTCTCTGTGTTTACTAGCTTGGTAGCTCAAACCATTCGGACTCTACAGAAATGTTTGTAAAACCACAACAAAAAGGACCTAGTCCCTGACCCCTTGGGGGGGATCTTCCTTTGTCTCACAAACACCTTTCTAGTTTATCCCCCCTGTTAATTAATCACAAACACCTCTCTAGTTTAGGCCTCCTTTTAATGACAAACACCTCTCTAGTTTAGCCCTCCTGTTAATGACAAACACCTCTCTAGTTTAGCCCTCCTGTTAATTAATCACAAACACCTCTCTAGTTTGGCCCCCCTGTTAATGACAAACACCTCTCTAGTTTGGCCCCCCTGTTAATGACAAACACCTCTCTAGCTTGGCCCCCCTGTTAATCACAAACACCTCTCTAGCTTGGCCCCCCTGTTAATCACTAAGGGTTTATAAATGTCCAAACTCCGGTTGCTCCTTCCTACTTCCTCCCCCTTCCCCTCCCTCCCTCCCTCCTTCGTTCCTTCCTTCCCTCTCTCCTTCCCTCTCGCTCCACTCTCATTGGTTCTCCTGGCTGTGTCACATGGTAGCGTTTAGTGGACCCTTCACTACTGAAGTGTCTGCTGCTTTAATGAATGGAGAGAGAGGTGGGGAGGGAGGGAGGGAGGTGGGGAGGGAGGTGGGGAGGTGGGGAGGGAGGGAGGTGGGGGGGAGGGAGGGGGAGGGAGGGAGGGAGGGAGGGAGGGAGGGAGGGAGGGAGGGAGGGAGGGAGGGAGGGAGGGAGGGAGGGAGGGAGGTGGGGTCCTGTAATGCAGACAAGCTTTCGCCTCTCTCTGTCTCTCTCTCTGCTGAATGGGAATACTGCCCCAGACTCCGGCCGCGTCCCAAACCGCACCCTATTCCCTTCATAGTGTACTACTTTAGACCAGAGTCTATGGGGGCCCTTTGAGGTGAATAGGATGCAATTTGGGACACATCCTCAGCCGCAGCCTGGGAAAGGAAGAGGGTTATAAATTGTGTCAGTTAGGCTCCTCCTCCCTCCCCCCCCCCTGAATAAAATGGAAGCCATGTGGAAAATGAAAAATCCATTTCAATCTGAAAAGCGAGGAAGGCTGGGATAGAGGGGGGGGTTTCTCCCTGCTCCATGGTGGTCGCCGGTCGGTCATCTTGGGAAGACTTTTTTTGAAGTTGTAAACAACCCGCTGTAGTGTTCTTGTGTAAGCTTGTTAAGAGAGAGTGTGAAACTAACGTTGTTAGGGACGGGGGACGAATGTCTTCCAGGAAGTGCTCTCTGGGAATACGTTTTTATATTACATTTACATTTTACATTTAAGTCATTTAGCAGACGCTCTTATCCAGAGCGACTTACAAATTGGTGAATTCACCTTCTGACATCCAGTGGAACAGCCACTTACAGTAGTGCATCTAAATCATTTAAGGGGGGGGGGGGTGAGAAGGATTACTTTATCCTATCCTAGGTATTCCTTGAAGAGGTGGGGTTTCAGGTGTCTCCGGAAGGTGGTGATTGACTCCGCTGTCCTGGCGTCGTGAGGGAGTTTGTTCCACCATTGGGGGGCCAGAGCAGCGAACAGTTTTGACTGGGCTGAGCGGGAACTGTACTTCCTCAGTGGTAGGGAGGCGAGCAGTGTTCTGTTATATCAAAGGAGTTCAACTCCTGTAGCAAAAAAAACAAAAACCTGTTTGTTCAGGAATTTGAACTGACCTTGTATTTCTCTGTCTCATGTCGTTTCGTGCTCCAACAAGTCTTGACGCTCTGCAATGGTGTTATGTTACTATGTGGTTAAACCATGTCAGTTTCATTTTGTTAGACCAGCCTTACAGAAAGGTTGCTCATAAGAAAAGTAGTTTAATAACCAACCAAGCTTAGCTTTTTGTCCTTCATTAGAAGAAGCAGTGTTCTGTTAGAAAGTGTAAAACTGACCCGGGTCATTGTGTTGCCCCTGCAGGAAGAAGGAGAAGAAGAAGAGGAGGAAGAGGAGGAGTCTGGAGAGGAGGATTAAAGAACAACAATCATTTGACCTCTACTTCCTTGTAACAGTTCTTCCTCCTGGGGAACCACTGCCTTCACCACTTACTAAGGACGTTGATCCGTGACCTCTGACCTCTGTCTACTCTCATATCATACTGTTTTCATTTGATACTTCTATTTGTGTTTATTTCATTTTTTTATTTTTATTTGTTTATTTGTTTGTTGTTGATTCTGAGACGAACACACGTTGATAATCATCAGAATATGAGCCGCAAAAAAAAAAAACACGAGAGAAAACACTAAATATGACAAACAAAGAGCCGCTGTACCTCTTTACAACAACAGTGATGTTTTATCTGTTGTCGAGACAAGAGGTTCTGTGGGGGTTTTGTACCATTGCAGTTTCTACTCCTCTCCTCCCCCTGTCGTTGTCGACTGATTCTCCTGTCTTTCTTTAAGGGAGAGATAGAAACTAGGGGGGGGGGAGTCTGTTAATGTCATTCACAAATTGCGACCATATGGCTGCTGTTTCAGTACAACAGAGGTCTAGAACACACACACAGACCCCCCCCCTCCTCCTCCCCGAGTCGGACCACCAAACACAGGGAGACAGACTACTCTCTCTTCAAGTCAGGTTATTTTAATCTATCATGTTTTTAATCTACCGTGGATTTGCCTTCTATTTTTTTATATAACAAATTGGCTGCTTTAACTTGCTAAAATCACATCTTTTTAATTGTTGAATTGCTCAGTTGAGGTTGTTGGCAGGTATGTAGTTTTTTTCATCACATGTGTTTTACTGGCCAAGAACCTTTTTCACCTGCTTTTGCTTTATCATATTATATAATTTGATAATTATCCATTTATATTGTGATAATTATCATTTTATATTGTGATAATTAACATTTTATATTGTGATAATTAACATTTTATATTGTGATAATTATCACTTTATATTGTGATAATTATCACTTTATATTGTGATAATTATCACTTTATATTGTGATAAGTATCATTTTATATGGTGATAATTATCATTTTATATGGTGATAATTATCATTTTATATTGTGATAATTATCATTTTATATTGTGATAATTATCATTTTATATGGTGATAATTATCATTTTATATGGTGATAATTATCATTTTACATTGTGATAGTTATAACCGCACAACAAAGAGAAGAACTCAGCGTTAATGTTTATTATGGTGAACTTCATATGATGGAATGTAATTGTGGTGAAGTTCACATGATGGAACGATCTTAACGCAGGTAATATGATATTATTGGTTTTACACTGCTCTTATAAGTAATGTACTTTATTGTTTTCTCTATTAGGAAACAATGAGTCGATAGTCACAGTTCTCATCATCGACACCTTGATTATCCAGTTCGTTTTACGAGTATACATTTAACAGAGAGCTTTAACATTGCAATGCTTCAATACCAAATTGGCTGTTTTTTAGTTAGACAACAACTGTATTTAATCCAGCATTTACCTGAGGGCTGCAGCAGTCTCCCTGTTTTCGGTGGACTCGTTTCATCTTTGTGGATTGAGAGATGATTTTTAGATATTGTCTTAGTTCTATTTCCATGATCAATCCCCTTAAATATCACTTCTTATCAATGTCATCTGATTAACCTACTCACATACATACATACACACACACACACACACACACACACACACACACACACACACACACACACACACACACACACACACACACACACACACACACACACACACAGTATGTTTGTCATTTTATGTTTCTTCTTATTCACAACATTGCTTTCAAACCATGGATTCCATTGATACTACTTTTGCTAAGGAAATGCTCTCTTTTTTTCACACTAACCTGGTCTGCCTTAACAAAACAAACCTTAAGAACAAACAAACAAAAACATAATAACAAAAAACATACACTTTACCTCATGTTTTACCTGCACCTTTAGTGGCAGTGTGAGATAGGATGACTCAGGAATTCTAGAACCAGAACCTTGATAATCCTTACTTCAGGTATTCTAGAAGCCTGATAATCCTTCAGGTATTCTAGAAGCCTGATAATCCTTCAGGTATTCTAGAAGCCTGATAATCCTTACTTCAGGTATTCTAGAAGCCTGATAATCCTTCAGGTATTCTAGAAGCCTGATAATCCTTCAGGTATTCTAGAAGCCTGATAATCCTTACTTCAGGTATTCTAGAAGCTTGAAAGTCCTTCAGGTATTCTAGAAGCCTGATAATCCTTACTTCAGGTGTTCTAGAACCCTGATAATCCTTACTTCAGGTGTTCTAGAACCCTGATAATCCTTACTTCAGGTGTTCTAGAAGCCTGAAAGTCCTTCAGGTATTCTAGAAGCCAGATAATCCTTCAGGTATTCTAGAACCCTGATAATCCTTACTTCAGGTATTCTAAGAATTCCGAAGACATGTCGGCACTTTGTGGTCTGATGCTGATGCAATATCTCCTCACCATTTCAAACTACCTCCGATTTCCACCGCAACAACCTGAAAACTCCAAGCTCAAGGAATGCACACTGCCCTGCTACACAGTACTGCACAGTACCACACAGTACTAAATAGTACTACGCAGTACTACATAGTATTACTACACACTACAATGCATGGGGTGTCAGTGTGTGTGTGTCAGCGAGCTAACTTGTTATAAACGTTGTTGTCTTGTGTCTCACAGACATGTTCTGTGTAATGTTCTGTGTAAGTCTGACAGGTAATTTACTGAAATCAGGAGTTTAAAAAATATATATATGTTTCCTATGTAGAACTCATAAGCAGCTAATGGAAGAAGTATCGTGGTGTCTTTATTTCACATTAACATTAGTGTTTGTGTATCTAAGTCAGTCCTAACGAGACACCCACTTGTACCTTTCCTCAACTGGGCCTTCTGTTGGACAAACTGTTCACTTGAATATATTTGTTTTTCTGATTTACTCAACGTTTTTTTATTTTTTTTTAAGGATCAAGTGCTTGTATGACACGACACGATATTATTGTTTGTTTGTTTGTTTGTTTTTGCTCTGAACTACGGACTATTCATATACATTATGTACCTCAAACAAACTGATAAAAAAAATGGACTTATAATCGATTGACAAATACCTACCTCCTCCAGTCTTGAAAAGGAATTGACTTTCGCCGGGTTTCTTTCAATATCAGTGATAAAGTTTTTGATAATGTATGATGAAATCTATCGATATTAGGACTGCAAAAGATACCTTACTCAGAAGTATTTTTTTGTAAACAGTTTTCAAAACTTCTGAACCAAGTAAATGTTGACTTCACCCTGCGGAAGAAATAGCCTTCAAAAAAAAAAAAAAATATCTTGGAAGATTTTCAGGTTTTGAAAAATATATGTTTGGGTTTTGTATATTGTATTCATGGATTTTGTTTTTTAAATTAGTAGATATTGATATACTTGATTAGCTATTTTGTGTACTTTTACGACACATGTGATTTTCTTTTTCTTGTTGTTATGGTTCAACCAGATGTATATGAAAATGCTTCTTTAAGTAGTGATGGATTACAACTTTTAAATGTTAACATGGTATATTCTCATACGGGCCTGAGGTAGGGAGCCTCAGAGAGTTAGTCAAACAACCCAGCATGCCCTTTCCACTCACACAGGTCTGGGTAGGGAGCCTCAGAGAGTTAGTCAAACAACCCAGCATGCCCTTTCCACTCACACAGGCCTGGGTAGGGAGCCTCAGAGAGTTAGTCAAACAACCCAGCATGCCCTTTCCACTCACACAGGTCTGGGTAGGGAGCCTCAGAGAGTTAGTCAAACAACCCAGCATGCCCTTTCCACTCACACAGGTCTGGGTAGGGAGCCTCAGAGAGTTAGTCAAACAACCCAGCATGCCCTTTCCACTCACACAGGCCTGGGTAGGGAGCCTCAGAGAGTTAGTCAAACAACCCAACATGCCCTTTCCACTCACACAGGCCTGGGTAGGGAGCCTCAGAGAGTTAGTCAAACAACCCAGCATGCCCTTTCCACTCACACAGGCCTGGGTAGGGAGCCTCAGAGAGTTAGCCAAACAACCCAGCATGCCCTTTCCACTCACACAGGCCTGGGTAGGGAGCCTCAGAGAGTTAGCCAAACAATCCAACATGCCCTTTCCACTCACACAGGCCTGGGTAGGGAGCCTCAGAGAGTTAGTCAAACAACCCAGCATGCCCTTTCCACTCACACAGGCCTGGGTAGGGAGCCTCAGAGAGTTAGCCAAACAATCCAACATGCCCTTTCCACTCACACAGGCCTGGGTAGGGAGCCTCAGAGAGTTAGTCAAACAACCCAACATGCCCTTTCCACTCACACAGGTCTGGGTAGGGAGCCTCAGAGAGTTAGTCAAACAACCCAACATGCCCTTTCCACTCACACAGGCCTGGGTAGGGAGCCTCAGAGAGTTAGTCAAACAACCCAACATGCCCTTTCCACTCACACAGGTCTGGGTAGGGAGCCTCAGAGAGTTAGTCAAACAACCCAACATGCCCTTTCCACTCACACAGGTCTGCAAGCTGCAATTCAAACTTGACATCAGTCAGTTTGAAACTGCTTTCATGTGCTTTCTGAATTATATTGATACTTCCGAGTTTCTCAGTCGGAGACTTCCTAGTTTCTCAGTCGGAGACTTCCGAGTTTCTCAGTCAAATACTTCCTAGTTTCTCAGTCGGAGACTTCCGAGTTTCTCAGTCAAATACTTCCTAGTTTCTCAGTCGGAGACTTCCGAGTTTCTCAGTCAAATACTTCCTAGTTTCTCAGTCAAATACTTCCTAGTTTCTCAGTCGAATACTTCAGAGTTTCTCAGTCGGAGACTTCAGAGTTCCTCAGTCGGAGACTTCCGAGTTTCTCAGTCGGAGACTTCCGAGTTTCTCAGTCGGAGACTTCAGAGTTTCTCAGTCGGAGACTTCAGAGTTTCTCAGTCGGAGACTTCCGAGTTTCTCAGTCGGAGACTTCCGAGTTTCTCAGTCGAATACTTCAGAGTTTCTCAGTCGGAGACTTCAGAGTTCCTCAGTCGGAGACTTCAGAGTTTCTCAGTCGAATACTTCCGAGTTTCTCAGTCGAATACTTCAGAGTTTCTCAGTCGAATACTTCAGAGTTTCTCAGTCGGATACTTCCGAGTTTCTCAGTCGGAGACTTCCGAGTTTCTCAGTCGGATACTTCCGAGTTTCTCAGTCTGAGACTTCCGAGTGTCTCAGTCGAATACTTCCGAGTTTCTCAGTCTGAGACTTCCGAGTGTCTCAGTCGAATACTTCCGAGTTTCTCAGTCGGAGACTTCAGAGTTTCTCAGTCGGAGACTTCAGAGTTTCTCAGTCGGATACTTCCGAGTTTCTCAGTCGGAGACTTCCGAGTTTCTCAGTCGGATACTTCCGAGTTTCTCAGTCTGAGACTTCCGAGTGTCTCAGTCGAATACTTCCGAGTTTCTCAGTCTGAGACTTCCGAGTGTCTCAGTCGAATACTTCCGAGTTTCTCAGTCGGAGACTTCAGAGTTTCTCAGTCGAAGACTTCCGAGTGTCTCAGTCGGAGACTTCCGAGTTTCTCAGTCAAATACTTCCTAGTTTCTCAGTCGGAGACTTCCGAGTTTCTCAGTCA
This sequence comes from Oncorhynchus masou masou, assembly GCF_036934945.1. Taxonomy (NCBI): domain Eukaryota; kingdom Metazoa; phylum Chordata; class Actinopteri; order Salmoniformes; family Salmonidae; genus Oncorhynchus; species Oncorhynchus masou. The sequence goes on along the minus strand of NW_027014853.1, from coordinate 281,735 downwards.
AATACTTCCTAGTTTCTCAGTCGGAGACTTCCGAGTTTCTCAGTCAAATACTTCCTAGTTTCTCAGTCAAATACTTCCTAGTTTCTCAGTCAAATACTTCCTAGTTTCTCAGTCGGAGACTTCCGAGTTTCTCAGTCGGAGACTTCCGAGTTTCTCAGTCGGAGACTTCAGAGTTCCTCAGTCGGAGACTTCCCAGTTTCTCAGTTGGAGACTTCAGAGTTTCTCAGTCGGAGACTTCCGAGTTTCTCAGTTTGAGACTTCAGAGTTTCTCAGTCGGATACTTCCGAGTTTCTCAGTTTGAGACTTCAGAGTTTCTCAGTCGGAGACTTCAGAGTTTCTCAGTCGGATACTTCAGAGTTCCTCAGTCGGAGACTTCCCAGTTTCTCAGTCGGAGACTTCCCAGTTTCTCAGTCGGAGACTTCAGAGTTTCTCAGTCGAATACTTCCGAGTTTCTCAGTCGAATACTTCAGAGTTTCTCAGTCGGAGACTTCAGAGTTCCTCAGTCGGAGACTTCAGAGTTCCTCAGTCGAATACTTCCGAGTTTCTCAGTCGAATACTTCAGAGTTTCTCAGTCGAATACTTCAGAGTTTCTCAGTCGGATACTTCCGAGTTTCTCAGTTGGAGACTTCCGAGTTTCTCAGTCGGAGACTTCCGAGTTTCTCAGTCGGAGACTTCCGAGTTTCTCAGTCGGATACTTCCGAGTTTCTCAGTCTGAGACTTCCGAGTGTCTCAGTCGAATACTTCCGAGTTTCTCAGTCGGAGACTTCAGAGTTTCTCAGTCGGATACTTCCGAGTTTCTCAGTCTGAGACTTCCGAGTGTCTCAGTCGAATACTTCCGAGTTTCTCAGTCGGAGACTTCAGAGTTTCTCAGTCAGAGACTTCCGAGTTTCTCAGTCGAATACTTCCGAGTTTCTCAGTCTGAGACTTCCGAGTTTCTCAGTCGGAGACTTCAGAGTTTCTCAGTCGAATACTTCCGAGTTTCTCAGTCGGAGACTTCAGAGTTTCTCAGTCGGAGACTTCAGAGTTTCTCAGTCGGAGACTTCAGAGTTTCTCAGTCGGATACTTCCGAGTTTCTCAGTCGGAGACTTCCGAGTTTCTCAGTCGGATACTTCCGAGTTTCTCAGTCTGAGACTTCCGAGTGTCTCAGTCGAATACTTCCGAGTTTCTCAGTCTGAGACTTCCGAGTGTCTCAGTCGAATACTTCCGAGTTTCTCAGTCGGAGACTTCAGAGTTTCTCAGTCGGATACTTCCGAGTTTCTCAGTCTGAGACTTCCGAGTGTCTCAGTCGAATACTTCCGAGTTTCTCAGTCGGAGACTTCAGAGTTTCTCAGTCGAATACTTCCGAGTTTCTCAGTCGAATACTTCCGAGTTTCTCAGTCGGAGACTTCAGAGTTTCTCAGTCGAATACTTCCGAGTTTCTCAGTCTGAGACTTCCGAGTGTCTCAGTCGAATACTTCCGAGTTTCTCAGTCGGAGACTTCAGAGTTTCTCAGTCGAATACTTCCGAGTTTCTCAGTCTGAGACTTCCGAGTTTCTCAGTCGAATACTTCAGAGTTTCTCAGTAGGAGACTTCAGAGTTTCTCAGTCGGAGACTTCAGAGTTTCTCAGTCGGATACTTCCGAGTTTCTCAGTCGGATACTTCCGAGTTTCTCAGTCGAATACTTCCGAGTTTCTCAGTCGAATACTTCCGAGTTTCTCAGTCGAATACTTCCGAGTTTCTCAGTCGGATACTTCCGAGTTTCTCAGTCGGAGACTTCCGAGTTTCTCAGTCGGAGACTTCCGAGTTTCTCAGTCGAATACTTCCGAGTTTCTCAGTCGGAGACTTCCGAGTTTCTCAGTCAAATACTTCCGAGTTTCTCAGTCGAATACTTCCGAGTTTCTCAGTCGAATACTTCCGAGTTTCTCAGTCGAATACTTCCGAGTTTCTCAGTCGAATACTTCCGAGTTTCTCAGTCGAATACTTCCGAGTTTCTCAGTCGAATACTTCCGAGTTTCTCAGTCGAATACTTCCGAGTTTCTCAGTCGAATACTTCCAATTTTCTCAGTCGGAGACTTCCGAGTTTCTCAGTCAAATACTTCCGAGTTTCTCAGTCAAATACTTCCGAGTTTCTCAGTCGGAGACTTCCGAGTTTCTCAGTCGGAGACTTCCGAGTTTCTCAGTCGGAGACTTCCGAGTTTCTCAGTCGGAGACTTCAGAGTTTCTCAGTCGGAGACTTCCGAGTTTCTCAGTCGGAGACTTCCGAGTTTCTCAGTCGGAGACTTCAGAGTTTCTCAGTCGGAGACTTCAGAGTTCCTCAGTCAAATACTTCCGAGTTTCTCAGTCAAATACTTCCGAGTTTCTCAGTCAAATACTTCCGAGTTTCTCAGTCGGAGACTTCCGAGTTTCTCAGTCTGAGACTTCCGAGTTTCTCAGTCGGATACTTCCGAGTTTCTCAGTCGGAGACTTCCGAGTTTCTCAGTCGGAGACTTCCGAGTTTCTCAGTCGGATACTTCCGAGTTTCTCAGTCGGAGACTTCCGAGTTTCTCAGTCGGAGACTTCCGAGTTTCTCAGTCGGAGACTTCCGAGTTTCTCAGTCGGATACTTCCGAGTTTCTCAGTCGGAGACTTCCGAGTTTCTCAGTCGGATACTTCCGAGTTTCTCAGTCGGATACTTCCGAGTTTCTCAGTCGGATACTTCCGAGTTTCTCAGTTTGAGACTTCAGAGTTTCTCAGTCGGAGACTTCAGAGTTTCTCAGTCGGAGACTTCAGAGTTTCTCAGTCGGATACTTCCGAGTTTCTCAGTCGGATACTTCCGAGTTTCTCAGTCGGATACTTCCGAGTTTCTCAGTTTGAGACTTCAGAGTTTCTCAGTCGAATGCATACCTCACAGTTTCCTATTTTCCGAGGAAGGCAGCATTAGTTTCTTCACACACTATTACTGTACAGAATGTTCCATGAACTGTATCATTGGGTGGGTTCATCTGTGATAACAACTCTTGATAACTCTCAGGTACATAACAATCAAAACAGAGAACGTAGGTTGATCAAGAACCAACTTATTGTTGACGAGGTGAAGTCATAGTGGGCCTATGCTTTATGTCGACGCTGTTTAACAGCTGCCTTGGTTTTGAAACGGGTTCGTAGGGCCTACCTGTGTGAGTTGGTGATCACATGTTGTAGCTTTGAAAAGCACGGCCTAGAAACAGATAGACTTCACGGCTGAGAAGAACAATGGCCTTGTCTAAATACCTGAAGGTGTGGATCTACGGTTCCTCCTCTTTGGACCTTCTCCTCCAATGAGCTTTGAGAGACAGATCGACTTCATGGCTGAGAAGAACAATGGCGTTGTCTAAATACCTCTCAAAGCTCATTGGAGGTGCGGATCTACGGTTCCTCCTCTCGGGAACTTCTCCTCCAGTGAGCTTTGAGACGAATTGAGGAAACAAGGACAGGTTAGGGGGTGAAGCAAGTAATTGACGGCTAGTACTGTTTTGAGACTCAGCCATCGCCAGACTGTCGATCATCAGCATGAAAAGCTATAAGAGATTTTCTTTTTAAACGTTTCAAAAAAGGGCTAAACACTGTGGTGCTCATAGCTGACACTGATTCTATCATAGGAGGTAATGACGTTCCAATGTTGGAGCTCCATGAACATTGGACTATTTTCATAAATATATATAATAATATATAAATATAATTATTATATATATATATAATTATATATATTCGAGTTCTAAAGTGTAAGAGTATTAAAAAAAACAATTGAAACAATTTTTTTTTTTTTGGGATGTTTTACCTCATGTTGGTGTGAATGTGTAACTATGGAAACCACTGTTTTGTTGACGTGCTTTGAGCTCTCGAGTCTTAATGAAGATGATCCCGTTCTAGAACAGTCCCAATACACATTACTACCTCCACAAAAAAAGGGCCTACTGTTACCTCATTTTCAAACTAAGCCTGCTCCCAAATGGAAACCTATTCCCTATAGTAGTGCACTCCTTTTGACCAGGGAGTGCACTACGGGACCAGTCCGCTATATAGAGACTAGGGTGCAATTTGTGACGCAAGCTTAAATATCTGCTTAGTAAAACTCATGGTGACGAAAGAGAACAGGGAGAACATCGTAAAATTTTTATATATATATAGTTTATTTTTTTTGTCGGGGGATAAATTTTATAAGACTGTTTCTTCTCTGCCTCTTAGTCACCACTAGGTAAGACTGGACATGTACATTTTATTTTTTATTTTTTTTAAAGAACATTTTCTGACATTATGCAATGTTCCGTAGTTATATTAATCTGTGGAGGGGAGAGGTGGCGGCGGGGGTGGGGGGGGTGGGGGGGGAGACATAATTTCTGTCTTTGACACCGTCTCCCTCAGTAGAACGTCATGTCTTCTATCCAACTTGCATCGCCTCCTCTCTATCCACCTCGTATTGCTGTCTTCAATTACACATCCAAATTGCTTGTTTGAATATACAAGACAAAACCCAAGTTATCTTAATAGATATTTACAGCCTTGTTTCAGCACAATAATAAATAAAAAAACTAAAATATGGCTTCTGTTGACGGTGTGAGTTTCTATTTCTTGGCTAACGTTTCCCAATTATCTCTCTTTCCTCCCGAAGGGTGAATGGTGTTAGGATGTCAGCCATCTTGTTTCATCCTGTCTGTTGTGTGATGGTGTTAGGATGTCAGCCATCTTGTTTCATCCTGTCTGTTGTGTGATGGTGTTAGGATGTCAGCCATCTTGTTTCATCCTGTCTGTTGTGTGATGGTGTTAGGATGTCAGCCATCTTGTTTCATCCTGTCTGTTGTGTGATGGTGTTAGGATGTCAGCCATCTTGTTTCATCCCGTCTGCTGTGTGATGGTGTTAGGATATCAGCCATCTTGTTTCATCCTGTCTGTTGTGTGATGATGTTAGGATATCAGCCATCTTGTTTCATCCCGTCTGCTGTGTGATGGTGTTAGGATATCAGCCATCTTGTTTCATCCCGTCTGCTGTGTGATGGTGTTAGGATGTCAGCCATCTTGTTTCATCCCGTCTGCTGTGTGATGGTGTTAGGATATCAGCCATCTTGTTTCATCCTGTCTGTTGTGTGATGGTGTTAGGATATCAGCCATCTTGTTTCATCCTGTCTGTTGTGTGATGGTGTTAGGATGTCAGCCATCTTGTTTCATCCTGTCTGTTGTGTGATGGTGTTAGGATGTCAGCCATCTTGTTTCATCCTGTCTGTTGTGTGATGGTGTTAGGATGTCAGCCATCTTGTTTCATCCTGTCTGTTGTGTGATGGTGTTAGGATGTCAGCCATCCTTTTTCCACTGAGAAGTCTTGGTCAGGAAGGATGTAGGGGGAAGGGCTTTGGACACACACACACACACACACACACACACACACACACACATTCCCAGACAATGTTCTTCCTGACACCATGGCCATCTGTTTGAAGATTTGAGCACCTAAAATATGGCCAGTGAACCTGTGGTCTGTCTGTCTGTCTGTCTGTCTGTCTGTCTGTCTGTCTGTCTGTCTGTCTGTCTGCCAGGTCTGTCTGGTCTGTCTGGTCTGTCAGGTCTGTCTGTCTGTCTGTCTGTCTGTCTGTCTGTCTGTCTGGTCTGTCTGTCTGTCTGTCTGTCTGTCTGTCTGGTCTGTCTGTCTGTCTGGTCTGTCTGTCTGGTCTGTCTGTCTGTCTGTCTGTCTGTCTGTATGTATGCCAGGTCTGTCTGTCTGGTCTGTCTGTCTGCTATCTTTGTTTTATATCTACAGTAAACCTGCATACCAGGTCAGCTGCTACACTATCTACAGTAAACCTGCATACCTGGCCAGCTGCTACACTATCTACAGTAAACCTGCATACCTAACCAGCTGCTACACTATCTACAGTAAACCTGCATACCTGGTCAGCTGCTACACTATCTACAGTAAACCTGCATACCTGGTCAGCTGCTACACTATCTACAGTAAACCTGCATACCTGGTCAGCTGCTACACTATCTACAGTAAACCTGCATACCTGGCCAGCTGCTACACTATCTACAGTAAACCTGCATACCTGGCCAGCTGCTACACTATCTACAATAAACCTGCATACCTGACCAGCTACTACACTATCTACAGTAAACCTGCATACCTGACCAGCTGCTACACTATCTACAGTAAACCTGCATACCTGGCCAGCTGCTACACTATCTACAGTAAACCTGCATACCTGGTCACCTGCTACACTATCTACAGTAAACCTGCATACCTGGCCAGCTGCTACACTATCTACAGTAAACCTGCATACCTGGCCAGCTGCTAGACTATCTACAGTAAACCTGCATACCTGGCCAGCTGCTACACTATCTACAGTAAACCTGCATACCTGGCCAGCTGCCACACTATCTACAGTAAACCTGCATACCTGACCAGCTGCTACACTATCTACAGTAAACCTGCATACCTTTCCAGCCGCAGCACACTTGCAGTCAGATATCTTAATTGTGTTATACCGTGTGAAACTCAACACAGTCACGTGAAGAATGGCTACCTAGCTGGCTGGCTGGTTGGCTGGCTGGCTGGTTGGCTGGTTGGTTGGCTGGCTGGCTGGTTGGCTGGCTGGATGGTTTGCTGGCTGGTTGGCTGGCTGGTTTGCTGTCTGGTTGGCTGCCTAGCTGGTTGGCTGGCTGGTTGGTTGGCTGGCTGGTTGGCTGGCTGGCTGGTTGGCTGGTTGACTGGTTGGCTGGTTGTTTGGCTGGTTGTTTGGCTGATTGGTTGGCTGATTGGTTGGCTGATTGGTTGGCTGGTTGGCTGGTTGGTTGGCTGGCTGGTTGGCTGGTTGTTTGGCTGGTTGTTTGGCTGGTTGTTTGGCTGATTGGTTGGCTGATTGGTTGGCTGGCTGGCTGGCTTGCTGGTTGGCTAACTGGCTGGCTGGCTGGTTGGCTGGCTGGTTTGCTGTTTGTTTTGCTGTCTGGTTTGCTGTCTGGTTGGTTGGCTGGCTGGTTTGCTGGCTGGTTGGTTTGCTGGCTGGTTGGTTTGCTGTCTGGCTGACTGGTTTGCTGTCTGGTTGGCTGGTTGGCTGATGTAATCATGGGCTAATTGGCCTTGGATCTACACATCAATGGTGATTTAATGTTCCACCAAGTCAGTGGTGAAACCAGGATAACTGTTACCAGACGTGATAAAACACAGTGGAAGAGTCAAGTATGTTCCAGGATAAAACCTGATAGGTTGTAGCTATATCTCCAGGAACTAGAGATTAAACCTGATAGGTTGTAGCTATATCTCCAGGAACTAGAGATTAAACCTGATAGGTTGTAGCTATATCTCCAGGAACTAGAGATTAAACCTGATAGGTTGTAGCTATATCTCCAGGAACTAGAGAGTAAGCACTGTCCTCGCAAAGCACCTTTGATCTTTTTCCACTAAATCTCAGTTTCCTTCTCCAGCGAATCACGGGGGGATCTGGGCCTGGTCGGGTGTCTGTAGTAGTATATCCCGTCCCGTCCGACTCTTCGATGAAGAACTCTTCGTCCAGTTTGAGGTGAGCAATCGCAGTTCTGATGTCCAGAAGCTATTTTCGGTCATAAGAGACGGAAGCAGGAACATCACGTACAAAACAAGTTCTCGAACAACGCGAAAAAATAAAAATAGCATGTTTGGTTAAGAGCCGATAAGACGGCAGCCCTACCATCACTCAACGATAACAAAACGTTTGAGTACCGCCTTCATGAGTAGTCTGTGTTTTAATCAAATGGTAACAGCTGTCCATTCTGGGAAAACACAGTGGTAGAATGGATACCCCTGGTGTAAAACACAGTGGTAGAATGGATACCCACTGGTGTCAAACACAGTGGTAGAATGGATACCCACTGGTGTCAAACACAGTGGTAGGATGGATACCCACTGGTGTCAAACACAGTGGTAGGATGGATACCCACTGGTGTCAAACACAGTGGTAGAATGCATACCTACTGGTGTCAAACACAGTGGTAGAATGGATACCCACTGATGTCAAACACAGTGGTAGAATGGATACCCACTGGTGTCAAACACAGTGGTAGAATGCATACCTACTGGTGTCAAACACAGTGGTAGAATGGATACCCACTGATGTCAAACACAGTGGTAGAATGGATACCCACTGGTGTCAAACACAGTGGTAGGATGGGTACCCACTGGTGTCAAACACAGTGGTAGAAACTGGTTGAATCAACGTTGTTTCCACGTCATTTGAACAACAAAACTCAATGTGATGACTTTGAATCAACGTTGGAAAATTAATTGAAAAAATAAATCAAAGTAAAAAGTATTTTTTCACCCGAATTTAAAATAAATATCCAATGACATTGCTACATTTTGTGGTTGATTTTACATTAAATTCATATGTAAGTCAAAACTAGACGTTGAACTGCTGTCTGTCCCCCTGTCTCTGAGACACCTGCCAAAAGTGTCTCCCTAATACGATATCCCTCACTATGTCTATAATAAGACCCTACTACTATATCCCCCCTCCCTCCTTCCTTCCATCCTCCCTCCCTCCCTCCCTCCCTCCCTCCCTCCCTCCTTCCTTCCTTCCTTCCTTCCTTCCTTCCTTCCTCCTTCCTTCCTTCCTTCCATCCTCCCTCCCTCCCTCCCTCCCTCCCTCCCTCCTTCCTTCCTTCCTTCCTTCCTTCCTTCCTCCTTCCTTCCTTCCTTCCATCCTCCCTCCCTCCCTCCCTCCCTTCCTTCCATCCTCCCTCCCTCCCTTCCTCCCCCTCCTTCCTTCCTTCCATCCTCCCTCCCTCCCTCTCCCTCTCTCCCCCTCTCCCTCCCTCTCTCCCTCTCTCCCTCCCTCCCTCCCTCCCCCTCCCAAAATAACCCCCAAGATGACCTTCAACCTGACCCCCAACCTGACCTGCACTGACCTCCAACCTGACCCCCAACCTGACCTGCACTGACCCCCAACCTGACCCACACTAACCTCCAACCTGACCCCCAACCTGACCTGCACTGACCCCCAACCTGACCCAAACTAACCCCCAAGCTGACCCCAACCTGACCTGCACTGACCCCCATCCTCACCCACACTGACCCCCAACCTGACCCAAACTAACCCCCAAGCTGACCCCTAACCTGACCTGCACTGACGCCCAAGCTGACCCACACTAACCCCCAAGCTGACCCCTAACCTGACCTGCACTGACCCCAACCTGACCTGCACTGACCCCCAACCTAACCCTCAACCTGACCCACACTGACCCCCAACCTAACCCCAACATGATTCACACTGACCCACACGCAACCTGACACACACAACTTGACCGACCCCCAACCTAACCCCAACCTGACCCACACTCACTCCCAACCTGACCCCCAACCTGACCTGCACTGACCCCCAACCTGACCCACACTGACCCCCATTCTCACCCACACTGATCCCCAACCGGACCCACACTGACCCCCAACCTAACCCCCAACATGACTCACACTGACCCCCAACCGGACCCACACGCAACCTGACCCACCCAACCTGACCCACACTCACAACAAACCTGACCCCCACTGACCCCCAACTTGACCCATACGGACCCCCAATCTGACCCACACTGACCCCCAAGAGAGTGAGAGAGAGAGAGAGGAGGGAGAGAAAGAGAGAGAGAGAAAGAGAGAGAGAGAGGAGGGAGAGAGACAGACAGACAGGGAGAGAGAGAGAGAGACAGAGAGAGACAGACAGGGAGAGAGACAGACAGGGAGAGAGAGAGACAGAGAGAGAGAGAGACAGAGAGAGAGACAGAGAAAGAGAGAGAGAGAGAGAGTGAGAGAGGCAGAGAGAGACAGACAGGGAGAGAGACAGACAGGGAGAGAGAGAGACAGAGAGAGAGAGAGAGAGAGAGAGAGAGAGCGAGAGAGAGAGAGAGAGAGAGAGAGAGACAGAGAGAGAAGAAAACCCCTCATGTTTTCCTCATGAAGTAATGTATATTTAGTCTCTTGTGGATGAAAACCACTTCAGTGTGTTTGTCCTGCTGACCTCTGGCAGCACTGGGGTGCGACACCACACACAGAGAGAGACACACACACAGACACGCAAAAACACACACACACACAAACCACATTCACAAACCACAAGGCCGGGTCCCAAGAACCTGAAAGAATGTGTCTTTCTGTGGCCACTCCAAGATTTGTTTTGATAAGATGCCAGGAGGGAGAGTCTGGAGAGACCAGAGGATGCCAGGAGGGAGAGTCTGGAGAGATGAGAGGATGCCAGGAGGGAGAGTCAGGAGAGATGAGAGGATGCCAGGAGGGAGAGTCTGGAGAGATGAGAGGATGCCAGGAGGGAGAGTCTGGAGAGATGAGAGGATGCCAGGAGGGAGAGTCTGGAGAGACCAGAGGATGCCAGGAGGGAGAGTCTGGAGAGATGAGAGGATGCCAGGAGGGAGAGTCTGGAGAGACCAGAGGATGGCAGGAGGGAGAGTCTGGAGAGACCAGAGGATGCCAGGAGGGAGAGTCTGGAGAGACCAGAGGATGCCAGGAGGGAGAGTCTGGAGAGACCAGAGGATGCCAGGAGGGAGAGTCTGGAGAGACCAGAGGATGGCATGAGGGAGAGTCTGGAGAGATGAGAGGATGCCAGGAGGGAGAGTCTGGAGAGACCAGAGGATGGCAGGAGGGAGAGTCTGGAGAGATGAGAGGATGCCAGGAGGGAGAGTCTGGAGAGACCAGAGGATGGCAGGAGGGAGAGTCTGGAGAGATGAGAGGATGCCAGGAGGGAGAGTCTGGAGAGACCAGATGATGGCAGGAGGGAGAGTCTGGAGAGACCAGAGGATGGCAGGAGGGAGAGTCTGGAGAGATGAGAGGATGCCAGGAGGGAGAGTCTGGAGAGACCAGAGGATGGCAGGAGGGAGAGTCTGGAGAGATGAGAGGATGCCAGGAGGGAGAGTCTGGAGAGACCAGAGGATGCCAGGAGGGAGAGTCTGCAGAGATGAGGGAGCATTTCAAAATGCTCCCTATTCCCTGCCGGGTCCTTGGTCACCATTAGTGCACTGAAATGAGTGCCATTGGGGACACAGCCTCTAATTGTCTGTCTATTGGCAGCTTTTTGCGTGTTGTTACATTTTGAAAGTTGTAGTTGAATTCTTATGTATCTGTAATGATCAGTGGGTTTAGATTTGTCAGGTTTGGGGCTGTGGCCAGATCAGGTCAGATCAGGTGAGATCAGATAAGATCAGATCAGATCAGATGAGATCAGATCAGATGAGATCAGGTCAGATGAGGTCAGATCAGATGAGATCAGGTCAGATAAGATCAGGTCAGATCAGATCAGATGAGATCAGGTCAGATAAGATCAGGTCAGATCAGATCAGATCAGATCAGATGAGGCCAGATCAGATCAGATGACACAGTGTAACCCTACTAGGGAAAATAAACTGGTTGAATCAACATTGTTTCCAACTCATCCCCCCAAAAATGATGTTGATTCCCTTGGAACACGGATTGGATTTGCTAAAAGTCATCAACGTCAGGGAATATTTTATTGACCCAAAGTTTAACCTAAAAGACAGGGTGACATTTTTTTGTTGATTTTTCAAAGTGAAGTAGTAGTTAGTTGACAACTCAACCAAATGAAAATCAAAAGGTGGAGAGTCCTCTTGACACACGCGCCTGTTTGGGTCCTCTTGAGAGAGGACCCCCCCACCTTGTAGTCCAGGGAACAGTGAGAGGACCCCCCCCCCCCACTTTGTAGTCCAGGGAACAGTGAGAGGACCCCCCCCCCCCACCTTGTAGTCCAGGGAACAGTGAGAGGACCCCCCCCACCTTGTAGTCCAGGGAACAGTGAGAGGACCCCCCACCTTGTAGTCCAGGGAACAGTGAGAGGACCCCCCCCCACTTGTAGTCCAGGGAACAGTGAGAGGAACCCCCCCCCACCTTGTAGTCCAGGGAACAGTGAGAGGAACCCCCCCCCACTTTGTAGTCCAGGGAACAGTGAGAGGACCCCCCCCACCTTGTAGTCCAGGGAACAGTGAGAGGACCCCCCCCACCTTGTAGTCCAGGGAACAATGAGAGGACCCCCCCCACCTTGTAGTCCAGGGAACAGTGAGAGGAACCCCCCCACCTTGTAGTCCAGGGAACAGTGAGAGGACCCCCCCACCTTGTAGTCCAGGGAACATCGAAAGGACCCCCCCCCACCTTGTAGTCCAGGGAACAATGAGAGCTCCCCCCCCCTTCCTCACACCTTGTAGTCCAGGGAACAGTGAGAGGACCCCCCCCCACCTTGTAGTCCAGGGAACAGTGAGAGGACCCTCCCCCCACCTTGTAGTCCAGGGAACAGTGAGAGGACCCCCCCCACACCTTGTAGTCCAGGGAACAATGAGAGGACCCCCCCCACCTTGTAGTCCAGGGAACAGTGAGAGGAACCCCCCACCTTGTAGTCCAGGGAACAGTGAGAGGACCCCCCCCCCCCACCACCTTGTAGTCCAGGGAACAGTGAGAGGACCCCCCCCCCCCCCACCTTGTAGTCCAGGGAACAGTGAGAGCCCCCCCACCCACCTTGTAGTCCAGGGAACAGTGGGAGGTGTGTGTGTCCATGAACCACTGTGATTGTGTGTGTGTGTCCATGAACCACTATGATTCTGTGTGTGTGTCCATGAACTACTGTGATTCTGTGTGTGTGTCCATGAACCACTGTGATTCTGTGTGTGTGTGTCCATGAACCACTGTGATTCTGTGTGTGTGTCCATGAACTACTGTGATTCTGTGTGTGTCCATGAACCACTGTGATTCTGTGTGTGTGTCCATGAACCACTGTGATTCTGTGTGTGTGTCCATGAACCACTGTGATTCTGTGTGTGTGTCCATGAACCACTGTGATTCTGTGTGTGTGTCCATGAACCACTGTGATTCTGTGTGACCAATGTGTGTTACCCTTCTTCTCTCCCTCAGTCCATCTCTACCTTCCCTCCTTCTCCCTCACTCACTCTCTCTCTACCCTCCCTCTGTCTCCCTCGGCCTCCTTCCCTCCCTGCCTCCCTCCCTCCTCTCTTCCCCTTCTTTCTCTCTGTCCCCCCCTCCCACCTTCCCTCCTCTCTCTCCCTCCTCTCTCTGTGTCCCCCCTCCCTCCCTCCTCTCTCTACCTTCCCTCTGACTCCTTCCCTCCCTCCCTCCCTGCCTCCCTCCCTCCTCTCTTCCCCTCCTTTCTCTCTGTCCCCCCCTCCCACCTTCCCTCCTCTCTCTCCCTCCTCTCTCTGTGTCCCCCCTCCCTCCCTCCGCTTCCCTCCCCCGTGCAGGGTCATTGTGAGGTCAAACAGAAAAGGAAATAGAAGACAGGAAAGGAGAAGTGAGATAAAAGGTGCTTCCTGATTCCACCCAGAAACACCCAGAAACACCCAGAAACACACAGAAACACACAGAAACACACAGAAACACCCAGAAACACACAGAAACACACAGAAACACACAGAAACACACAGAAACACCCAGAAACACCCAGAAACACACAGAAACACCCAGAAACACCCAGAAACACACAGAAACACACATAAACACACAGAAACACACAGAAACACACACCTTCCTGTGAGATACCTGAGATCAGAATGTGTTGAATCACAGATCACCCAACAACAGATCAGAGTGTTGTTGAATCACAGATCACCCAACAACAGATCAGAGTGTTGTTGAATCACAGATCACCCAACAACAGATCAGTGTTGTTGAATCACAGATCACCCAACAACAGATCAGTGTTGTTGAATCACAGATCACCCAACAACAGATCAGAGTGTTGTTGAATCACAGATCACCCAACAACAGATCAGTGTTGTTGAATCACAGATCACCCAACAACAGATCAGAATGTGTTGAATCACAGATCACCCAACAACAGATCAGAGTGTTGTTGAATCACAGATCACCCAACAACAGATCAGAGTGTTGTTGAATCACAGATCACCCAACAACAGATCAGAGTGTTGTTGAATCACAGATCACCCAACAACAGATCAGAGTGTTGTTGAATCACAGATCACCCAACAACAGATCAGAGTGTTGTTGAATCACAGATCACCCAACAACAGATCAGAGTGTTGTTGAATCACAGATCACCCAACAACAGATCAGAGTGTTGTTGAATCACAGATCACCCAACAACAGATCAGAGTGTTGTTGAATCACAGATCACCCAACAACAGATCAGAGTGTTGTTGAATCACAGATCACCCAACAACAGATCAGAGTGTTGTTGAATCACAGATCACCCAACAACAGATCAGTGTGTTGTTGAATCACAGATCACCCAACAACAGATCAGAGTGTTGTTGAATCACAGATCACCCAACAACAGATCAAATGTTGTTGAATTACAGATTACCCAACAACAGATCAGAGTGTTGTTGAATCACAGATCACCCAACAACAGATCAGAGTGTTGTTGAATCACAGATCACCCAACAACAGATCAGAGTGTTGTTGAATCACAGATCACCCAACAACAGATCAGAGTGTTGTTGAATCACAGATCACCCAACAACAGATCAGAGTGTTGTTAAATCACAGATCACCCAACAACAGATCAGAGTGTTGTTGAATCACAGATCACCCAACAACAGATCAAAGTGTTGTTGAATCACAGATTACCCAACAACAGATCAGAGTGTTGTTGAATCACAGATCACCCAACAACAGATCAGAGTGTTGTTGAATCACAGATTACCCAACAACAGATCAGAGTGTTGTTGAATCACAGATCACCCAACAACAGATCAGAGTGTTGTTGAATCACAGATCACCCAACAACAGATCAGAGTGTTGTTGAATCACAGATCACCCAACAACAGATCAGAGTGTTGTTGAATCACAGATCACCCAACAACAGATCAGAGTGTTGTTAAATCACAGATCACCCAACAACAGATCAGAGTGTTGTTGAATCACAGATCACCCAACAACAGATCAAAGTGTTGTTGAATCACAGATTACCCAACAACAGATCAGAGTGTTGTTGAATCACAGATCACCCAACAACAGATCAAATGTTGTTGAATCACAGATCACCCAACAACAGATCAGTGTTGTTGAATCACAGATCACCCAACAACAGATCAGTGTGTTGTTGAATCACAGATCACCCAAAAACAGATCAGAGTGTTGTTGAATCACAGATCACCCAACAACAGATCAGAGTGTTGTTGAATCACAGATCACCCAACAACAGATCAGAGTGTTGTTGAATCACAGATCACCCAACAACAGATCAGAGTGTTGTTGAATCACAGATCACCCAACAACAGATCAAATGTTGTTGAATCACAGATTACCCAACAACAGATCAGAGTGTTGTTGAATCACAGATCACCCAACAACAGATCAGTGTGTTGTTGAATCACAGATCACCCAACAACAGATCAGAGTGTTGTTGAATCACAGATCACCCAACAACAGATCAGAGTGTTGTTGAATCACAGATCACCCAACAACAGATCAGTGTGTTGTTGAATCACAGATCACCCAACAACAGATCAGAGTGTTGTTGAATCACAGATCACCCAACAACCGATCAGAGTGTTGTTGAATCACAGATCACCCAACAACAGATCAGAGTGTTGTTGAATCACAGATCACCCAACAACAGATCAGAGTGTTGTTGAATCACAGATCACCCAACAACAGATCAGAGTGTTGTTAAATCACAGATCACCCAACAACAGATCAGAGTGTTGTTGAATCACAGATCACCCAACAACAGATCAAAGTGTTGTTGAATCACAGATTACCCAACAACAGATCAGAGTGTTGTTGAATCACAGATCACCCAACAACAGATCAGAGTGTTGTTGAATCACAGATTACCCAACAACAGATCAGAGTGTTGTTGAATCACAGATCACCCAACAACAGATCAGAGTGTTGTTGAATCACAGATCACCCAACAACAGATCAGAGTGTTGTTGAATCACAGATCACCCAACAACAGATCAGAGTGTTGTTGAATCACAGATCACCCAACAACAGATCAGAGTGTTGTTAAATCACAGATCACCCAACAACAGATCAGAGTGTTGTTGAATCACAGATCACCCAACAACAGATCAAAGTGTTGTTGAATCACAGATTACCCAACAACAGATCAGAGTGTTGTTGAATCACAGATCACCCAACAACAGATCAAATGTTGTTGAATCACAGATCACCCAACAACAGATCAGTGTTGTTGAATCACAGATCACCCAACAACAGATCAGTGTGTTGTTGAATCACAGATCACCCAAAAACAGATCAGAGTGTTGTTGAATCACAGATCACCCAACAACAGATCAGAGTGTTGTTGAATCACAGATCACCCAACAACAGATCAGAGTGTTGTTGAATCACAGATCACCCAACAACAGATCAGAGTGTTGTTGAATCACAGATCACCCAACAACAGATCAAATGTTGTTGAATCACAGATTACCCAACAACAGATCAGAGTGTTGTTGAATCACAGATCACCCAACAACAGATCAGTGTGTTGTTGAATCACAGATCACCCAACAACAGATCAGAGTGTTGTTGAATCACAGATCACCCAACAACAGATCAGAGTGTTGTTGAATCACAGATCACCCAACAACAGATCAGTGTGTTGTTGAATCACAGATCACCCAACAACAGATCAGAGTGTTGTTGAATCACAGATCACCCAACAACCGATCAGAGTGTTGTTGAATCACAGATCACCCAACAACAGATCAGAGTGTTGTTGAATCACAGATCACCCAACAACAGATCAGAGTGTTGTTGAATCACAGATCACCCAACAACAGATCAGAGTGTTGTTGAATCACAGATCACCCAACAACAGATCAGTGTTGTTGAATCACAGATTACCCAACAACAGATCAGAGTGTTGTTGAATCACAGATCACCCAACAACAGATCAAATGTTGTTGAATCACAGATTACCCAACAACAGATCAGTGTTGTTGAATCACAGATCACCCAACAACAGATCAGAGTGTTGTTGAATCACAGATCACCCAACAACAGATCAGTG
>NW_027014853.1:209772-259772 GCF_036934945.1 Oncorhynchus masou masou | reverse complement strand
GATGAGGGACCTTACAGATAATTGTATGTGTGGGGGACAGAGATGAGGGACCTTACAGATAATTGTATGTGTGGGGGACAGAGATGAGGTAGTCAATTATAATTCATGTTGAAACACTATTATTGCACACAGAGTGATGAGGCCATGCAACTTATTAGGTGACTTATAATGACCATTTTTGTTCCTAAACTTATCTATTCTTGCCCCAACAAAGGGGTTGAATACTTGAAGGGGTTGAATACATTTCAGCTTTTCAATTTTTATAAATGTATACATTTTTTGAAAAACATAATTCCACTTTGACAATATGGGGTATTGTGTGTAGCCTATTGACAAAAAAATCTCAAGTTAACCCTTTAAAACCCCAAGCCTCTCTTAGAAGGTCCGCACCAACCCCAACCCTCTCTAGACAGTCCACACCAATGCCAACCCTCTCTAGAGAGTCCACACCATCCCCAACCCTCTCCAGACAATCCACACCACCCCCAACCCTCTCTAGACAGTCCACACCAACCCCAACCCTCTCTAGACAGTCCACACCTACCCCAAACCTCTCTAGACAGTCCACACCACCCCCAACCCTCTCTAGACAGTCCACACCAACCCCAACCCTCTCTAGACAGTCCACACCAACCCCAACCCTCTCTAGACAGTCCACACCAACCCCAACCCTCTCTAGACAGTCCACACCAACCCCAACCCTCTCTAGACAGTCCACCCCGACCCCAACCCTCTCTAGACAGTCCGCACCGACCCCAACCCTCTCCAGACAGTCCACACCGACCCCAACCCTCTCTAGACAGTCCGCACCAACCCCAACCCTCTCCAGACAGTCCACACCGACCCCAACCCTCTCTAGACAGTCCGCACCAACCCCAACCCTCTCCAGACAGTCCACACCGACCCCAACCCTCTCTACACAGTACGCACCAACCCCAACCCTCTCCAGACAGTCCACACCGACCCCAACCCTCTCTACACAGTACGCACCAACCCCAACCCTCTCCAGACAGTCCACACCGACCCCAACCCTCTCTAGACAGTCCGCACCAACCCCAACCCTCTCCAGACAGTCCACACCGACCCCAACCCTCTCTAGACAGTCCGCACCAACCCCAACCCTCTCTAGACAGTGCGCACCAACCCCAACCCTCTCTAGACAGTCCACACCAACCCCAACCCTCTCTAGACAGTCCACACCAAACCCAACCCTCTCTAGACAGTCCACACCAATGCCAACCCTCTCTAGACAGTCCACACCAATGCCAACCCTCTCTAGACAGTCTACACCAATGCCAACCCTCTCTAGACAGTCTACACCAATGCCAAACCTCTCTAGACAGTCCACACCAATGCCAAACCTCTCTAGACAGTCCACACCAACCCCAACCCTCTCTAGACAGTCCACACCAACCGTCTCTAGACAGTCCACACCAACCCCAACCCACTCTTGACAGTCCACACCAACCCCAACCCTCTCTAGACAGTCCACACCAACCCCAACCCTCTCTAGACAGTCCGTACCAACCCCAACCCTCTCTAGACAGTCCACACCAACCCGAAACCTCTCTAGACAGTCCACACCAACCCCAACCCTCTCTAGACAGTCCACACCAACCCTCTCTAGACAGTCCACACCAACCCCAACCCTCTCTAGACAGTCCACACCAACCCCAAACCTCTCTAGACAGTCCACACCAACCCCAACCCTCTCTAGACAGTCCGCACCAACCCCAACCCTCTCTAGACAGTCCGCACCAACCCCAACCCTCTCTAGACAGTCCACACCGACCCCAACCCTCTCTAGACAGTCCGCACCAACCCCAACCCTCTCCAGACAGTCCACACCGACCCCAGCCCTCTCTAGACAGTCCGCACCAACCCCAACCCTCTCTAGACAGTCCACACCAACCCCAACCCTCTCTAGACAGTCCACACCAAACCTCTCTAGACAGTCCACACCAACCCCAACCCTCTCTAGACAGTCCACACCAATGCCAACCCTCTCTAGACAGTCCACACCAATGCCAACCCTCTCTAGACAGTCCACACCAATGCCAACCCTCTCTAGACAGTCCACACCAATGCCAAACCTCTCTAGACAGTCCACACCAACCCCAACCCTCTCTAGACAGTCCACACCAATGCCAAACCTCTCTAGACAGTCCACACCAACCCCAACCCTCTCTAGACAGTCCACACCAACCCTCTCTAGACAGTCCGCACCAACCCCAACCCTCTCCAGACAGTCCACACCGACCCCAACCCTCTCTAGACAGTCCGCACCAACCCCAACCCTCTCCAGACAGTCCACACCGACCCCAACCCTCTCTAGACATTCCGCACCAACTCCAACCCTCTCCAGACAGTCCACACCGACCCCAACCCTCTCTACACAGTACGCACCAACCCCAACCCTCTCCAGACAGTCCACACCGACCCCAACCCTCTCTAGACAGTCCGCACCAACCCCAACCCTCTCCAGACAGTCCACACCGACCCCAACCCTCTCTAGACAGTCCGCACCAACCCCAACCCTCTCTAGACAGTGCGCACCAACCCCAACCCTCTCTAGACAGTCCACACCAACCCCAACCCTCTCTAGACAGTCCACACCAAACCCAACCCTCTCTAGACAGTCCACACCAATGCCTACCCTCTCTAGACAGTCCACACCAATGCCAACCCTCTCTAGACAGTCCACACCAATGCCAACCCTCTCTAGACAGTCCACACCAATGCCAACCCTCTCTAGACAGTCCACACCAATGCCAACCCTCTCTAGACAGTCCACACCAATGCCAACCCTCTCTAGACAGTCCACACCAATGCCAACCCTCTCTAGACAGTCCACACCAATGCCAAACCTCTCTAGACAGTCCACACCAACCCCAACCCTCTCTAGACAGTCCACACCAATGCCAAACCTCTCTAGACAGTCCACACCAACCCCAACCCACTCTTGACAGTCCACACCAACCCCAACCCACTCTTGACAGTCCACACCAACCCCAAACCTCTCTAGACAGTCCACACCAATTCCAAACCTCTCTAGACAGTCCACACCAACCCCAACCCACTCTTGACAGTCCACACCAACCCCAACCCACTCTTGACAGTCCACACCAACCCCAACCCACTCTTGACAGTCCACACCAACCCCAACCCACTCTTGACAGTCCACACCAACCCCAACCCACTCTTGACAGTCCACACCAACCCCAAACCTCTCTAGACAGTCCACACCAATTCCAAACCTCTCTAGACAGTCCACACCAACCCCAACCCTTTCTAGACAGTCCACACCAACCCTCTCTAGACAGTCCACACCATCCCCAACACTCTCTAGACAGTCCACACCAACCCCAACTCTCTCTAGACAGTCCACACCAACCCCAACCCTCTCTAGACAGTCCACACCAACCCTCTCTAGACAGTCCACACCATCCCTAACCCTCTCTAGACAGTCCACACCAATTCCAAACCTCTCTAGACAGTCCACACCAACCCCAACCCTTTCTAGACAGTCCACACCAACCCTCTCTAGACAGTCCACACCATCCCCAACACTCTCTAGACAGTCCACACCAACCCCAACTCTCTCTAGACAGTCCACACCAACCCCAACCCTCTCTAGACAGTCCACACCAACCCTCTCTAGACAGTCCACACCATCCCTAACCCTCTCTAGACAGTCCACACCAACCCTCGCTAGACAGTCCACACCAACCCTCTCTAGACAGTCCACACCATCCCCAACTCTCTCTAGACAGTCCACACCAACCCCAACCCTTTCTAGACAGTCCACACCAAACCCAACCCTCTCTAGACAGTCCACACCAATGCCAAACCTCTCTAGACAGTCCACACCAATGCCAAACCTCTCTAGACAGTCCACATCATCCCCAAACCTTCTAGACAGTCCACACCGACCCCAACCCTCTCTAGACAGACCACACCGAACCCACTAACTCCACATCCTCCTATACCCCCCCCCTCCCCCCGACCATCCCACCAGTCTAAACACACCTGACTTGTAAATATTCTTTATTGCATTCGTAACGTAAACTCTCTCAGCGCTGAGTCCGGCCCAGGACTTTCCCACACTCCTCTCTGTCGAGCCCAGACACTAACACTGAGCCCTGTCGCCCCAGACCCTAACACTGAGCCCTGTCGCCCCAGACCCTAACACTGAGCCCTGTCGCCCCAGACCCTAACACTGAGCCCTGTCGCCCCAGACCCTAACACTGAGCCCTGTCGCCCCAGACCCTAACACTGAGCCCTGTCGCCCCAGACCCTAACACTGAGCCCTGTCGCCCCAGACCCTAACACTGAGCCCTGTCGCCCCAGACCCTAACACTGAGCCCTGTCGCCCCAGACCCTAACACTGAGCCCTGTCGCCCCAGACCCTAACACTGAGCCCTATATTATAAAGGGAGAGAGGGAGATATTATATTATAAAGGGAGAGAGGGAGATATTATATTATAAAGGGAGGGAGGGAGATATTATATTATAAAGGGAGGGAGGAGATATTATATTATAAAGGGAGGGAGGAGATATTATATTATAAAGGGAGGGAGGAGATATTATATTATAAAGGGAGGGAGGGAGGGAGATATTATATTATAAAGGGAGGGAGGAGATATTATATTATAAAGGGAGGGAGGGAGATATTATATTATAAAGGGAGGGAGGGAGGGAGATATTATATTATAAAGGGAGGGAGGGAGATATTATATTATAAAGGGAGGGAGGGAGATATTATATTATAAAGGGAGGGAGGGAGATATTATATTATAAAGGGAGGGAGGGAGGGAGATATTATATTATAAAGGGAGGGAGGAGATATTATATTATAAAGGGAGGGAGGGAGATATTATATTATAAAGGGAGGGAGGAGATATTATATTATAAAGGGAGGGAGGGAGGGAGATATTATATTATAAAGGGAGGGAGGGAGATATTATATTATAAAGGGAGGGAGGAGATATTATATTATAAAGGGAGGGAGGAGATATTATATTATAAAGGGAGGGAGGAGATATTATATTATAAAGGGAGGGAGGAGATATTATATTATAAAGGGAGGGAGGGAGATATTATATTATAAAGGGAGGGAGGAGATATTATATTATAAAGGGAGGGAGGAGATATTATATTATAAAGGGAGGGAGGAGATATTATATTATAAAGGGAGGGAAGGAGATATTATATTATAAAGGGAGGGAGGGAGATATTATATTATAAAGGGAGGGAGAAGATATTATATTATAAAGGGAGGGAGGAGATATTATATTATAAAGGGAGGGAGGAGATATTATATTATAAAGGGAGGGAGGAGATATTATATTATAAAGGGAGGGAGGGAGATATTATATTATAAAGGGAGGGAGGAGATATTATATTATAAAGGGAGGGAGGAGATATTATATTATAAAGGGAGGGAGGAGATATTATATTATAAAGGGAGGGAGGGAGGAGATATTATATTATAAAGGGAGGGAGGAGATATTATATTATAAAAGGAGGGAGGAGATATTATATTATAAAGGGAGGGATATTATATTATAAAGGGAGGGATGAGATATTATATTATAAAGGGAGGGAGGAGATATTATATTATAAAGGGAGGGAGG
The DNA here is from genome assembly GCF_036934945.1 of Oncorhynchus masou masou. NCBI lineage: Eukaryota > Metazoa > Chordata > Actinopteri > Salmoniformes > Salmonidae > Oncorhynchus > Oncorhynchus masou. The sequence continues at coordinate 254,135 of NW_027014853.1, read as the reverse complement.
AGATATTATATTATAAAAGGAGGGAGGAGATATTATATTATAAAGGGAGGGAGGAGATATTATATTATAAAGGGGGAGGGAGGAGATATTATATTATAAAGGGAGGGAGGAGATATTATATTATAAAAGGAGGGAGGAGATATTATATTATAAAGGGAGGGAGGAGATATTATATTATAAAGGGAGGGAGGAGATATTATATTATAAAGGGAGGGAGGAGATATTATATTATAAAGGGAGGGAGGGAGATATTATATTATAAAAGGAGGGAGGAGATATTATATTATAAAGGGAGGGAGGAGATATTATATTATAAAGGGAGGGAGGAGATATTATATTATAAAGGGAGGGAGGAGATATTATATTATAAAGGGAGGGAGGAGATATAATATTATAAGGGAGGGAGGGAGGAGATATTATATTATAAAGGGAGGGAGGAGATATTATATTATAAAGGGAGGGAGGGAGGAGATATTATATCATAAAGGGAGGGAGGAGATATTATATTATAAAGGGAGGGAGGAGATATTATATTATAAAGGGAGGGAGGGAGATATTATATTATAAAGGGAGGGAGGAGATATTATATTATAAAGGGAGGGAGGAGATATTATATTATAAAGGGAGGGAGGAGATATTATATTATAAAAGGAGGGAGGAGATATTATATTATAAAGGGAAGGAGGAGATATTATATTATAAAGGGAGGGAGGAGATATTATATTATAAAGGGAGGGAGGGAGGGAGATATTATATTATAAAGGGAGGGAGGAGATATTATATTATAAAGGGAGGGAGGAGATATTATATTATAAAGGGAGGGAGGAGATATTATATTATAAAGGGAGGGAGGAGATATTATATTATAAAGGGAGGGAGGGAGATATTATATTATAAAGGGAGGGAGGAGATATTATATTATAAAGGGAGGGAGGGAGGAGATATTATATTATAAAGGGAGGGAGGAGATATTATATTATAAAGGGAGGGAGGAGATATTATATTATAAAGGGAGGGAGGAGATATTATATTATAAAGGGAGGGAGGGAGGAGATATTATATTATAAAGGGAGGGAGGGAGATATTATATTATAAAGGGAGGGAGGGAGGAGATATTATATTATAAAGGGGGAGGAGATATTATATTATAAAGGGAGGGAGGAGATATTATATTATAAAAGGAGGGAGGAGATATTATATTATAAAGGGAGGGGGGGAGATATTATATTATAAAGGGAGGGAGGGAGATATTATATTATAAAGGGAGGGAGGAGATATTATATTATAAAGGGAGGGAGGAGATATTATATTATAAAGGGAGGGGGGGAGATATTATATTATAAAAGGAGGGAGGAGATATTATATTATAAAGGGAGGGAGGGAGGAGATATTATATTATAAAGGGAGGGAGGAGATATTATATTATAAAGGGAGGGAGGGAGATATTATATTATAAAGGGAGGGAGGAGATATTATATTATAAAGGGAGGGAGGGAGGGAGATATTATATTATAAAGGGAGGGAGGGAGATATTATATTATAAAGGGAGGGAGGGAGGAGATATTATATTATAAAGGGAGGGGGGAGATATTATATTATAAAGGGAGGGAGAAGATATTATATTATAAAGGGAGGGAGGGAGGAGATATTATATTATAAAGGGAGGGAGGAGATATTATATTATAAAGGGAGGGAGGAGATATTATATTATAAAGGGAGGGAGGAGATATTATATTATAAAGGGAGGGAGGAGATATTATATTATAAAGGGAGGGAGGGAGATATTATATTATAAAGGGAGGGAGGGAGATATTATATTATAAAGGGAGGGAGGGAGATATTATATTATAAAGGGAGGGGGGGAGATATTATATTATAAAGGGAGGGAGGAGATATTATATTATATAGGGAGGGAGGGATATATTATATTATAAAGGGAGGGAGGAGATATTATATTATAAAGGGAGGGAGGGAGATATTATATTATAAAGGGAGGGAGGGAGATATTATATTATAAAGGGAGGGAGGAGATATTATATTATATAGGGAGGGAGGGATATATTATATTATAAAGGGAGGGAGGAGATATTATATTATAAAGGGAGGGAGGGAGGGAGATATTATATTATAAAGGCAGGGAGGAGATATTATATTATAAAGGGAGGGAGGAGATATTATATTATAAAGGGAGGGAGGAGATATTATATTATAAAGGGAGGGAGGAGATATTATATTATAAAGGGAGGGGGAGATATTATATTATAAAGGGAGGGAGGAGATATTATATTATAAAGGCAGGGAGGAGATATTATATTATAAAGGGAGGGAGGGAGATATTATATTATAAAGGGAGGGAGGAGATATTATATTATAAAGGGAGGGGGGAGATATTATATTATAAAGGGAGGGAGGAGATATTATATTATAAAGGGAGGGAGGAGATATTATATTATAAAGGGAGGGAGGAGATATTATATTATAAAGGGAGGGAGGAGATATTATATTATAAAGGGAGGGAGGAGATATTATATTATAAAGGGAGGGAGGAGATATTATATTATAAAGGGAGGGAAGGAGATATTATATTATAAAGGGAGGGAGGGAGATATTATATTATAAAGGGAGGGAGGAGATATTATATTATAAAGGGAGGGAGGAGATATTATATTATAAAGGGAGGGAGGAGATATTATATTATAAAGGGAGGGAGGAGATATTATATTATAAAGGGAGGGGGGGAGATATTATATTATAAAGGGAGGGAGGAGATATTATATTATAAAGGGAGGGAGGAGATATTATATTATAAAGGGAGGGAGGGAGATATTATATTATAAAGGGAGGGAGGAGATATTATATTATAAAGGGAGGGAGGAGATATTATATTATAAAGGGAGGGAGGGAGGAGATATTATATTATAAAGGGAGGGAGGAGATATTATATTATAAAGGGAGGGAGGGAGGAGATATTATATCATAAAGGGAGGGAGGAGATATTATATTATAAAGGGAGGGAGGAGATATTATATTATAAAGGGAGGGAGGGAGATATTATATTATAAAGGGAGGGAGGAGATATTATATTATAAAGGGAGGGAGGAGATATTATATTATAAAGGGAGGGAGGAGATATTATATTATAAAAGGAGGGAGGAGATATTATATTATAAAGGGAAGGAGGAGATATTATATTATAAAGGGAGGGAGGAGATATTATATTATAAAGGGAGGGAGGGAGATATTATATTATAAAGGGAGGGAGGAGATATTATATTATAAAGGGAGGGAGGAGATATTATATTATAAAGGGAGGGAGGGAGATATTATATTATAAAGGGAGGGAGGAGATATTATATTATAAAGGGAGGGAGGGAGGAGATATTATATTATAAAGGGAGGGAGGAGATATTATATTATAAAGGGAGGGAGGAGATATTATATTATAAAGGGAGGGAGGAGATATTATATTATAAAGGGAGGGAGGAGATATTATATTATAAAGGGAGGGAGGAGATATTATATTATAAAGGGAGGGAGGGAGATATTATATTATAAAGGGAGGGAGGAGATATTATATTATAAAGGGAGGGAGGAGATATTATATTATAAAGGGAGGGAGGAGATATTATATTATAAAGGGAGGGAGGAGATATTATATTATAAAGGGAGGGAGGAGATATTATATTATAAAGGGAGGGAGGAGATATTATATTATAAAGGGAGGGAGGAGATATTATATTATAAAGGGAGGGAAGGAGATATTATATTATAAAGGGAGGGAGGGAGATATTATATTATAAAGGGAGGGAGAAGATATTATATTATAAAGGGAGGGAGGAGATTATATTATAAAGGGAGGGAGGAGATATTATATTATAAAGGGAGGGAGGGAGATATTATATTATAAAGGGAGGGAGGAGATATTATATTATAAAGGGAGGGAGGGAGGAGATATTATATTATAAAGGGAGGGAGGAGATATTATATTATAAAGGGAGGGAGGGAGGAGATATTATATTATAAAGGGAGGGAGGAGATATTATATTATAAAGGGAGGGAGGGAGATATTATATTATAAAGGGAGGGAGGGAGGAGATATTATATTATAAAGGGAGGGAGGAGATATTATATTATAAAGGGAGGGAGGGAGGAGATATTATATTATAAAGGGAGGGAGGAGATATTATATTATAAAGGGAGGGAGGGAGGAGATATTATATTATAAAGGGAGGGAGGAGATATTATATTATAAAGGGAGGGAGGGAGGAGATATTATATTATAAAGGGAGGGAGGAGATATTATATTATAAAGGGAGGGAGGGAGGAGATATTATATCATAAAGGGAGGGAGGGAGGAGATATTATATTATAAAGGGAGGGAGGAGATATTATATTATAAAGGGAGGGAGGAGATATTATATTATAAAGGGAGGGAGGGAGGAGATATTATATTATAAAGGGAGGGAGGAGATATTATATTATAAAGGGAGGGAGGAGATATTATATTATAAAGGGAGGGAGGGAGATATTATATTATAAAGGGAGGGAGGAGATATTATATTATAAAGGGAGGGAGGAGATATTATATTATAAAGGGAGGGAGGAGATATTATATTATAAAAGGAGGGAGGAGATATTATATTATAAAGGGAAGGAGGAGATATTATATTATAAAGGGAGGGAGGAGATATTATATTATAAAGGGAGGGAGGGAGATATTATATTATAAAGGGAGGGAGGAGATATTATATTATAAAGGGAGGAGATATTATATTATAAAGGGAGGGAGGGAGATATTATATTATAAAGGGAGGGAGGAGATATTATATTATAAAGGGAGGGAGGAGATATTATATTATAAAGGGAGGGAGGAGATATTATATTATAAAGGGAGGGAGGAGATATTATATTATAAAGGGAGGGAGGAGATATTATATTATAAAGGGAGGGAGGAGATATTATATTATAAAGGGAGGGAGGAGATATTATATTATAAAGGGAGGGAGGAGATATTATATTATAAAGGGAGGGAGGAGATATTATATTATAAAGGGGAGGGAGGAGATATTATATTATAAAGGGAGGGGGAGATATTATATTATAAAGGGAGGGAGGAGATATTATATTATAAAGGGAGGGAGGAGATATTATATTATAAAGGGAGGGAGGAGATATTATATTATAAAGGGAGGGAGGAGATATTATATTATAAAGGGAGGGAGGAGATATTATATTATAAAGGGAGGGAGGAGATATTATATTATAAAGGGAGGGAGGAGATATTATATTATAAAGGGAGGGAAGGAGATATTATATTATAAAGGGAGGGAGGAGATATTATATTATAAAGGGAGGGAGGGAGATATTATATTATAAAGGGAGGGAGGAGATATTATATTATAAAGGGAGGGAGGAGATATTATATTATAAAGGGAGGGAGGGAGATATTATATTATAAAGGGAGGGAGGAGATATTATATTATAAAGGGAGGGAGGAGATATTATATTATAAAGGGAGGGAGGAGATATTATATTATAAAGGGAGGGAGGGAGATATTATATTATAAAGGGAGGGAGGAGATATTATATTATAAAGGGAGGGAGGAGATATTATATTATAAAGGGAGGGAGGAGATATTATATTATAAAGGGAGGGAGGAGATATTATATTATAAAGGGAGGGAGGAGATATTATATTATAAAGGGAGGGAGGAGATATTATATTATAAAGGGAGGGAGGAGATATTATATTATAAAGGGAGGGAGGGAGATATTATATTATAAAGGGAGGGAGGAGATATTATATTATAAAGGGAGGGAGGAGATATTATATTATAAAGGGGAGGAGGAGATATTATATTATAAAGGGAGGGAGGAGATATTATATTATAAAGGGAGGGAGGGAGGAGATATTATATTATAAAGGGAGGGAGGAGATATTATATTATAAAGGGAGGGAGGAGATATTATATTATAAAGGGAGGGAGGGAGATATTATATTATAAAGGGAGGGAGGAGATATTATATTATAAGGGAGGAGATATTATATTATAAAGGGAGGGAGATATTATATTATAAAGGGAGGGAGGAGATATTATATTATAAAGGGAGGGAGGAGATATTATATTATAAAGGGAGGGAGGAGATATTATATTATAAAGGGAGGGAGGAGATATTATATTATAAAGGGAGGGAGGAGATATTATATTATAAAGGGAGGGAGGAGATATTATATTATAAAGGGAGGGAGGAGATATTATATTATAAAGGGAGGGAGGAGATATTATATTATAAAGGGAGGGAGGAGATATTATATTATAAAGGGAGGGAGGGAGATATTATATTATAAAGGGAGGGAGGAGATATTATATTATAAAGGGAGGGAGGAGATATTATATTATAAAGGGAGGGAGGAGATATTATATTATAAAGGGAGGGAGGAGATATTATATTATAAAGGGAGGGAGGAGATATTATATTATAAAGGGAGGGAGGAGATATTATATTATAAAGGGAGGGAGGAGATATTATATTATAAAGGGAGGGAGGAGATATTATATTATAAAGGGAGGGAGGAGATATTATATTATAAAGGGAGGGAGGAGATATTATATTATAAAGGGAGGGAGGAGATATTATATTATAAAGGGAGGGAGGAGATATTATATTATAAAGGGAGGGAGGAGATATTATATTATAAAGGGAGGGAGGAGATATTATATTATAAAGGGAGGGAGGAGATATTATATTATAAAGGGAGGGAGGAGATATTATATTATAAAGGGAGGGAGGAGATATTATATTATAAAGGGAGGGAGGAGATATTATATTATAAAGGGAGGGAGGAGATATTATATTATAAAGGGAGGGAGGAGATATTATATTATAAAGGGAGGGAGGAGATATTATATTATAAAGGGAGGGAGGAGATATTATATTATAAAGGAGATATTATATTATAAAGGGAGGGAGGAGATATTATATTATAAAGGGAGGGAGGAGATATTATATTATAAAGGGAGGGAGGAGATATTATATTATAAAGGGAGGGAGGAGATATTATATTATAAAGGGAGGGAGGATATTATATTATAAAGGGAGGGAGGAGATATTATATTATAAAGGGAGGGAGGAGATATTATATTATAAAGGGAGGGAGGAGATATTATATTATAAAAGGAGGGAGGAGATATTATATTATAAAGGGAGGGAGGAGATATTATATTATAAAGGGAGGGAGGGAGGAGATATTATATTATAAAGGGAGGGAGGAGATATTATATTATAAAGGGAGGGAGGAGATATTATATTATAAAAAGGGAGGAGATATTATATTATAAAGGGAGGGGGAGATATTATATTATAAAGGGAGGGAGGAGATATTATATTATAAAGGGAGGGAGGAGATATTATATTATAAAGGGAGGGAGGAGATATTATATTATAAAGGGAGGGAGGAGATATTATATTATAAAGGGAGGGAGGAGATATTATATTATAAAGGGAGGGAGGAGATATTATATTATAAAGGGAGGGAGGAGATATTATATTATAAAGGGAGGGAAGGAGATATTATATTATAAAGGGAGGGAGGAGATATTATATTATAAAGGGAGGGAGGAGATATTATATTATAAAGGGAGGGAGGAGATATTATATTATAAAGGGAGGAGATATTATATTATAAAGGGAGGGAGGAGATATTATATTATAAAGGGAGGGAGGAGATATTATATTATAAAGGGAGGGAGGGAGGAAATATTATATTATAAAGGGAGGGAGGGAGGAAATATTATATTATAAAGGGAGGGAGGAGATATTATATTATAAAGGGAGGGAGGAGATATTATATTATAAAGGGAGGGAGGGAGATATTATATTATAAAGGGAGGGATGAGATATTATATTATAAAGGGAGGGATGAGATATTATATTATAAAGGGAGGGAGGAGATATTATATTATAAAGGGGGGGAGGGAGATATTATATTATAAAGGGAGGGAGGAGATATTATATTATAAAGGGAGGAGATATTATATTATAAAGGGAGGGAGGAGATATTATATTATAAAGTGAGGGAGGAGATAATATATTATAAAGGGAGGGAGGAGATATTATATTATAAAGGGAGGAGATATTATATTATAAAGGGAGGGAGGAGATATTATATTATAAAGGGAGGGAGGAGATATTATATTATAAAGGGAGGGAGGAAATATTATATTATAAAGGGAGGGAGGAGATATTATATTATAAAGGGAGGGAGGAAATATTATATTATAAAGGGAGGGAGGAGATATTATATTATAAAGGGAGGGAGGAGATATTATATTATAAAGGGAGGGAGGGAGATATTATATTATAAAGGGAGGGAGGAGATATTATATTATAAAATGCCCTGCAGAAGTATTCGCTCCCTTTGGCTTTGTTCCCATGTTGTTGCATCACAACCTGTAATTTAAATGGATTTTTATTTGGATTTCATGTAATGGTTATAAACAAAAAATAGTCCAAATATGGTGAAGTGAAATGAAAAAACAATACTTGTTTCAAAAACAGAAAAGTGGTGCTTGTATATATGTATTCACCCCCTCTACTATGAAGCCCCTAAATAAGATCTGGTGCAACCAATTACCTTCAGAAGTCACATAATTAGTTAAATAAAGTCCACCTGTGTGCAATCTAAGTGGCACATGATCTCATATATATATATATATATACCTGTTCTGAAAGGCCCTCGAGTCTGCAACTCTGCTAAGCAAGGGGCACCATGAAGACCAAGGAGCTCTCCAAACAGGTCAGGGACAAAGTTGTGGAGAAGTACAGATCAGGGTTGTTGTTTTTTTTAATATCAGAAACTTTGAACATCCCACTGAGCACCAATAAATCCATTATTAAAATATGGCACCACAACAAACCTGCCAAGAGAGGGCCGCCCACCACAACAAACCTGCCAAGAGATGGGCCGCCCACCACAACAAACCTGCCAAGAGAGGGCCGCCCACCACAACAAACCTGCCAAGAGAGGCCCGCCCACCACAGCAAACCTGCCAACCTGTATCTGTCCATAGGACCACTTTAAGCTGTACACAGAAAAGAACGTTTGGTGTTCGCCAAAAGGCATGTGGGAGCCTCCCCAAACATATGGAAGAAGGTACTCTGGTCAGATGAGACTAAAATGTTCCATCAAGGAAAACTCTATGTCTGGCGCAAACCCAAACACCTTTCATCACCCCGAGAACACCATCCCCACAGTGAAGCATGGTGGTGGCTGCGGGGATGTGTTTCCATCGGCAGGAAGACGGCAGCAGGATCCTGTACATCCAGACTGGAGAGGCTGCCTGGATCTTTAATTTAAAAGACCCTTGCTCCCTTCGGTCTCAACGTAGACTTTGATCTGAAGCCATTCTTGTGATTATTGTTACTTTGCCATTTGTAATTGTTTGTAAACTTGTGTAGTCAAATTAATCTATGACCTGTATGCTATCCATTTGTTGTTTGTATGCTGTTCTTTGTATGACATTTTAATATTTGATTATTAACCAATGATATTAGGCCACTCCTGGCCATGATTACAGACACCTGTGTCTTTTGACACTATATAAACGAGTCATCCCGCAGTGTTTGTGATTATACCCTGATGAAGACGTTGGTAATTACATTTTTGCATCTGAGCTCCTAGAGTGTGCGGCTCTCTTTTATTTTTAGGTGTTTTGTTGTTACCCTATTTTACCAGGTAAATTGACTGAGAAAACACATTGTCATTTACAGCAACGACCTGGGAAATAGTTACAGGGGGAAGAGGAGAGGGGGGTGAATGAACCAATTGGAAGCTGGGGATGATTAGGTTGCCATGGTGCATCTAGCTTCAACACAGACAGACAAGGGGTGCCCAGGTACACACACTCACTAGCCACTTTAAACTATGCCACTTTGTTTACATACCCTACATTACTCATCTCATATGTATATGCTGTACTTGATACCATCTACTGCATCTTGCCTATGCCGCTCTGTACCATCACTCATTCATATATCTTTATGTACATATTCTTTATCCCCCTTACACTTGTGTGTATAAGACAGTAGATTAGGAATTGTTAGTTAGATTACTTGTTGGTTATTACTGCGTTGTCGGACCTAGAAGCACAAGCATTTCGCTACACTCGCATTAACATTTAATTTTGAATTTATTTAACCAGGCAAGTCAGTTAAGAACAAATTCTTATTTTCAATGACAGCCTAGGAACAGTGGGTTATAACTGCCTGTACAGGGGCAGAACAGCAGATTTGTACCTTGTCAGCTCGGGGATTCGAACTTGCAACCTTTCGGTTACTCGTCCAACGCTCTAACCACTAGGCTACCCTGCCGCACATCTGCTAACCATGTGTATGTGACAAATAAGATTTGATTTGACCTTATTTTATCCATTTCCTCCTGCGTAAAGACAAGAAACCCCTATTCCAGCAGCAGGTACATGGTCTATGAATAGGACAAGCTCCATGTATCATGGATGTACTCTGAATCTATGGATCTCTTCTAAAACAGATTTGCTGACATGAAGATGACCCGTTATTGAACTGGGTCTCCAGACTTTTACAATGGGCTACTTCGTGCTTCTACATCTGCATTGCTTGCTGTTTTGGGGGGTTTTAGGCTGGGGGTTTCTGTACAGCACTTTTGAGATATCAGCTGATGTAAGAAGGGCTTTATAAATACATTCGATTTGATTTCTACTCCCTAGTTGTAACAGAGGAGAAATGTTTCTTACAACAGGCAGGTTCTGTCCTTACAACAGGCAGGTTCTGTCTTTACAACAGGCAGGTTCTGTCCTTACAACAGGCAGGTTCTGTCCTTACAACAGGCAGGTTCTGTCCTTTCAACAGGCAGGTTCTGTCCTTTCAACAGGCAGGTTCTGTCCTTACAACAGGCAGGTTCAGGTTCTGTCTTTACAACAGGCAGGTTCTGTCCTTACAACAGGCAGGTTCTGTCCTTACAACAGGCAGGTTCTGTCCTTACAACAGGCAGGTTCTGTCCTTTCAACAGGCAGGTTCTGTCCTTTCAACAGGCAGGTTCTGTCCTTTCAACAGGCAGGTTCTGTCCTTTCAACAGGCAGGTTCTGTCTTTACAACAGGCAGGTTCTGTCCTTACAACAGGCAGGTTCTGTCCTTACAACACGCAGGTTCTGTCCTTACAACAGGCAGGTTCTGTCTTTACAACAGGCAGGTTCTGTCCTTACAACAGGCAGGTTCTGTCCTTACAACAGGCAGGTTCTGTCTTTACAACAGGCAGGTTCTGTCCTTACAACAGGCAGGTTCTGTCTTTACAACAGGCAGGTTCTGTCCTTACAACAGGCAGGTTCTGTCCTTACAACAGGCAGGTTCTGTCCTTTCAACAGGCAGGTTCTGTCCTTTCAACAGGCAGGTTCTGTCCTTACAACAGGCAGGTTCAGGTTCTGTCTTTACAACAGGCAGGTTCTGTCCTTTCAACAGGCAGGTTCTGTCCTTACAACAGGCAGGTTCTGTCCTTACAACAGGCAGGTTCTGTCCTTTCAACAGGCAGGTTCTGTCCTTTCAACAGGCAGGTTCTGTCTTTACAACACGCAGGTTCTGTCTTTACAACAGGCAGGTTCTGTCCTTTCAACAGGCAGGTTCTGTCCTTTCAACAGGCAGGTTCTGTCCTTTCAACAGGCAGGTTCTGTCTTTACAACAGGCAGGTTCTGTCCTTACAACAGGCAGGTTCTGTCCTTACAACACGCAGGTTCTGTCCTTTCAACAGGCAGGTTCTGTCCTTTCAACAGGCAGGTTCTGTTCTTACAACAGGCAGGTTCTGTCTTTACAACAGGCAGGTTCTGTCCTTTCAACAGGCAGGTTCTGTCCTTTCAACAGGCAGGTTCTGTTCTTACAACAGGCAGGTTCTGTCCTTACAACAGGCAGGTTCTGTCTTTACAACAGGCAGGTTCTGTCTTTACAACAGGCAGGTTCTGTCCTTTCAACAGGCAGGTTCTGTCCTTTCAACAGGCAGGTTCTGTCCTTACAACAGGCAGGTTCTGTCCTTACAACAGACAGGTTCTGTCCTTACAACAGGCAGGTTCTGTCCTTACAACAGGCAGGTTCTGTCCTTACAACAGGCAGGTTCTGTCTTTACAACAGGCAGGTTCTGTCCTTACAACAGGCAGGTTCTGTCCACTCCCAGGTTAACAGAGGAGAAATGTTCCTACAACAGGCAGGTTCTGTTGGTGTGGCACCTCATTCATTGTCTCCTTTTTGAAAGTTCAAATATTTTGGTCTGTTTGCTACAAATGTAAACTTAAGTCTTCAACTCTTCTCTCAAACAAATATGGCATTTTAAAACGAACATGGTCAACAAAAACAAACATCCAAATAACTCAAGTAAAACATCAACATTACTGTGTCAAGGTTTATTTTAATATAACTTTCTGTCAATACAAGTCTGGGATTCAAAAAACGCAAGAAAAACAAACATATTCAACTGGAGACGAGAATAGAAGAACCAACAGCAGGGAGTGGAAGGACAGCAGGAAGAGAAACCTATAAAAACACAGGCTAGTGTTGTACTCACACTGAACACAATCTGCTCTGTCTTATTGGTGTGTGTAGTGTGTGTGTCTTATTGGAGTCTAGTGTGTGTGTATGTGTGTGTGTGTGTGTGTGTGTCTTATTGGTGTGTGTGTATGTGTGTGTGTGTGTGTGTGTGTGTGTCTTATTGGTGTGTGTAGTGTGTGTGCGTGTAGTGTGTGTGCGTGTATGTCTGTCTTATTGGTGTGTATGTGTGTGTGTGTAGTGTGTAGTGTGTGTGTGTGTGTGTAGGTGTGTGTGTAGGTGTGTGTGTAGTGTGTGTGTAGTGTGTGTAGGTGTGTGTGTAGGTGTGTGTGTAGTGTGTGTGTAGTGTGTGTGTAGTGTGTGTAGGTGTGTGTGTAGGTGTGTGTGTAGTGTGTGTGTCTTATTGGTGTGTGTGTGTGTGTGTGTGTGTGTGTGTAGTGTGTGTGTAGTGTGTGTGTAGTGTGTGTGTAGTGTGTGTGTAGGTGTGTGTGTGTGTGTGTCTCCATAATTGGACAGAATGCTTATTTATCCTCTTAGTGTTTATTTTACAGCTCATAGGAGCGTCGTCCTTAAACTATCAACCCCTCTGTATCAAATATCACTTTTTATTTATTTTTAAACAACACACATTTTTCTTCAAAGTCATGTCCACACAATCATAATAATATATAATTCATTCACTCCCCCCCCCCCAAAAAAAAGCATAAAGTTCTAAATATACTAGAAAGAAAAATATATAACAGTTGATATATATATACACTTTAAAATATGATCTAAACTTGTAAACGGTCAAAAGCAATGTGAGCAACGTGAATCTGCATCCCAACATGTGTCTCCTCAGACGGTTGTAGAGTACAGTAGAGGTCTGGGACTTTATTAAGGCTGGGAGCCAGAGGTGGGCCAGCTTGGTGCATGGCCACTGGGGTCATTTGACCGACTGTTTGACCGACTGTGTTTGACCGACTGTGTTTAACCGACTGTGTTTAACCGACTGTGTTTGACCGACTGTGTTTGACCGACTGTGTTTGACCGACTGTGTTTGACCGACTGTTTGACCGACTGTGTTTGACCGACTGTTTGACCGACTGTTTGACCGACTGTGTTTGACCGACTGTGTTTGACCGACTGTGTTTGGGTGTGTGTAACCCACATGAGCACAGAAGAGGCATCATGTTCCACATGTTTCTAAGGGGTGCTGATGGCCCCTTATTGAGCTGACTGTAGTTGGCTGACTGTTTTCGGGTTCTGTGTAACCGAGTTGTCTGACTGTTTTCAGATCTGTGTAACCTAGTTGGCTGACTGTTTTCGGGTTCTGTGTAACCTAGTTGGATGACTGTTTTCGGGTTCTGTGGAACCTAGTTGGATGACTGTTTTCGGGTTCCGTGTAACCTAGTTGGCTGACTGTTTTCGGGTTCCGTGTAACCTAGTTGGATGACTGTTTTCGGGTTCTGTGTAACCGAGTTGTCTGACTGTTTTCGGGTTCTGTGTAACCGAGTTGTCTGACTGTTTTCGGGTTCTGTGTAACCTCGTTGGCTGACTGTTTTTCGGGTTCTGTGTAACCTAGTTGTCTGACTGTTTTCGGGTTCTGTGTAACCGAGTTGGCTGACTGTTTTCGGGTTCTGTGTAACCGAGTTGGCTGACTGTTTTCAGATCTGTGTAACCTAGTTGGCTGACTGTTTTCGAATTCTGTGTAACCTCGTTGGCTGACTGTTTTCGGGTTCTGTGTAACCTATATTCTCCAGCTGTTCTCTGTTCTGTTCGTAACATTTCGACCAGGACCTAGGCTACCAGTTAGGATAAGGAGTGAGTGACCGTGCCTGTACTTCCTGTATTCCTGAATCCTGTCCAAGACCAAGGAGACCTTTTACTCAGAGCTCAGTCTTACCCCCGACAGCACCACCTGGCCCAGCCCCAGCTCCAGCCCCAGCTCCAGCTCCAGCCCCAGCTCCAGCCCCAGCTCCAGCTCCAGCCCCAGCTCCAGCTCCAGCTCCAGCTCCAGCTCCAGCTCCAGCCCCAGCTCCTGCCCCAGCTCCAGCCCCAGCTCCAGCTCCTGCCCCAGCTCCTGCCCCATCTCCGTTGCTGGGTGGGCTAGAGGCGGAGGCTGACTGGAAGCCCAGAGAGGCAGAGTTGATGCAGTATCGTTTCCCTGTGGGTCTGGGGCCGTCATCAAACAGGTGTCCGAGGTGAGAACCACACTGAAACACACAGACTGATTACTCAGCAATATCCAAGCAACATTTTGTTGTAATTGTAAATATGAAAACTAAAATCTGTGACCCCCTCCAAGGAGAACCGATAATCTAGTCTCTACTTCCGCCTTCACCAAAACAGATCTCCTATCTCTGCTAGTCTTTAACGTCTAGGTGGACCTCATATCTAACCAGGTCACTATTGTAACAGAGAGTTGGTTATCAATGTCTTCAACTAAACGGTGACATAATGTGAACCAGTTTACCTGACTACAGCTGGTCTCAACTCTGTGCATCCCGTAGGCGAAATCATCTGTTACAGTGACTGACTCCTCCGTCACCAGGTCATAGAAGGAAGGCCAACCTGGAACACAGAAACATCACATCCTATTACTGGAACACAGAAACAACACATCCTACTACTGGAACACAGAAACAACACATCCTACTACTGGAACACAGAAACAACACATCCTACTACTGGAACACAGAAACATCACATCCTACTACTGGAACACAGCAAACAACACATCCTACAACTGGAACACAGAAACAACACATTCTACTACTGGAACACAGAAACAACACATTCTACTACTGGAACACAGAAACAACACATTCTACTACTGGAACACAGAAACAACACATCCTACTACTGGAACACAGAAACATCACATCCTACTACTGGAACACAGCAAACAACACACCCTACTACTGGAACACAGAAACAACACACCCTACTACTGGAACACAGAAACAACACACCCTACTACTGGAACACAGAAACAACACACCCTACTACTGGAACACAGAAACAACACATCCTACTACTGGAACACAGAAACAACACACCCTATTACTGGAACACAGAAACAACACATCCTACTACTGGAACACAGAAACAACACACCCTATTACTGGAACACAGAAACATCACATCCTACTACTGGAACACAGAAACAACACACCCTATTACTGGAACACAGAAACAACACACCCTATTACTGGAACACAGAAACAACACACCCTACTACTGGAACACAGAAACAACACACCCTACTACTGGAACACAGAAACAACACACCCTACTACTGGAACACAGAAACATCACATCCTACTACTGGAACACAGAAACAACACACCCTATTACTGGAACACAGAAACAACACGTCCTACTACTGGAACACAGAAACAACACGTCCTACTACTGGAACACAGCAAACAACACACCCTACTACTGGAACACAGAAACAACACACCCTACTACTGGAACACAGAAACAACACACCCTACTTCTGGAACACAGAAACAACACACCCTATTACTGGAACACAGAAACAACACACCCTACTACTGGAACACAGAAACATCACACCCTATTACTGGAACACAGAAACAACACACCCTACTACTGGAACACAGAAACATCACATCCTATTACTGGAACACAGAAACAACACACCCTATTACTGGAACACAGAAACAACACATCCTACTACTGGAACACAGAAACAACACACCCTATTACTGGAACACAGAAACAACACACCCTATTACTGGAACACAGAAACAACACACCCTATTACTGGAACACAGAAACAACACATCCTACTACTGGAACACAGAAACAACACACCCTACTACTGGAACACAGAAACAACACACCCTACTACTGGAACACAGAAACAACACACCCTACTACTGGAACACAGAAACATCACATCCTATTACTGGAACACAGAAACAACACACCCTATTACTGGAACACAGAAACAACACATCCTACTACTGGAACACAGAAACAACACATCCTACTACTGGAACACAGCAAACAACACACCCTACTACTGGAACACAGAAACAACACACCCTACTACTGGAACACAGAAACAACACACCCTGCTACTGGAACACAGAAACAACACATCCTACTACTGGAACACAGAAACAACACACCCTACTACTGGAACACAGAAACAACACACCCTACTACTGGAACACAGAAACAACACATCCTACTACTGGAACCCAGAAAGAACACATTCTACTACTGGAACACAGAAACAACACACCCTACTACTGGAACACAGAAACATCACATCCTATTACTGGAACACAGAAACAACACATCCTATTACTGGAACACAGAAACAACACATCCTACTACTGGAACACCTACTGGAACACAGAAACAACACATCCTATTACTGGAACACCTACTGGAACACAGAAACAACACATCCTACTAGTAGAAAAAGAGAAAACAACGTGGATTCATATTTAGAAGCAACGTGGAAAGCAGCAGCGTTCTTTGTTCTGGAAGAATATGTTGAATTGACAGCTTAGAGAATAAACAGTGTGGAGGAACGGTGGGCCACGGGAGGTAGTCTGACATGTTAGAGCAGCGTAGAGAATAGCAGCGTAGAGAAGAGCAGAGTAGAGTATAATAGAGAAGATGAGAGTAGAGAAGAGCAGAGTAGAGAAGAGCAGCGTAGAGAAGAGCAGTGTAGAGTAACGTAGAGAAGAGCAGAGTAGAGCAGCGTAGAGAAGAGCAACGTAGAGAAAAGCAGAGTAGAGAAGAGCAGTGTAGAGTAACGTAGAGAAGAGCAGCGAAGAGAAGAGCAGGGTAGAGAAGGGCAGAGTAGAGAAGAGCAGGGTAGAGAAGAGTAACGTAGAGAAGAGTAGAGAAGAGCAGGGTAGAGAAGAGCAGAGTAGAGAAGAGCAGGGTGGAGAAGAGTAACGTAGAGAAGAGCAGGGTAGAGAAGAGTAACGTAGACAAGTGCAGTGTAGAGAAGAGCAGCGTAGAGAAGGGTAACGTAGAGAAGGGTAACGTAGAGAAGAGTAACGCAGGGAAGAGCAGCGTAGAGAAGAGCAACGTAGAGAAGAGCAGCGTAGAGAAGAGCAGAGTAGAGAAGAGCAGGGTAGAGAAGAGCAACGTAGAGAAGTGCAGCGTAGAGAAGAGCAGAGTAGAGAAGAGCAGGGTAGAGAAGAGCAGCGTAGAGAAGAGCAGCGTAGAGAAGAGCAGCGTAGAGAAGAGCAGCGTAGAGCAGCATAGAGAAGAGCAGCATAGAGAAGCGTAGAGAAGAGCAGCGTAGAGAAGGGTAGAGAAGAGAAGCGTAGAGAAGAGCAGCGTAGAGAAGGGTAGAGAAGAGAAGCGTAGAGAAGAGCAGCGTAGAGAAGAGCAGCGCAGAGAAGAGCAGAGTAGAGAAGGGCAGAGTAGAGAAGAGCAGCGTAGAGAAGTGCAGAGTAGAGAAGGGTAACGTAGAGAAGAGCAGAGTAGAGCAGAGTAGAGAAGAGCAGCGTAGAGAAGAGCAGAGTAGAGAAGAGCAGAGTAGAGAAGAGCAGAGTAGAGAAGGGAAGAGTAGAAAAGAGCAGCGTTGAGAAGAGCAGAGTAGAGAAGAGCAGAGTAGAGAAGAGCAGAGTAGAGAAGAGCAGAGTAGAGAAGGGCAGAGTAGAAAAGAGCAGCGTAGAGAAGAGCAGCGTAGAGAAGAGCAGAGAAGAGATTAAATATTGTTACGCAATGAATTTTTATAGTGTTTTCACACTGGTGCTCCCAAAATAAAAGTGCAGGTCGTACACAGCTGTGTGTATGTGTGGGCCTGCCAGCGTGCCTCCCTGCTTGCACTCGTGCAGGCCCGTGTGTATCTTCCCAGTCAACCAGAGGATTCCCCTTGGCTGGGCTCCCTCCCTCACTCCCAATCGCCATACTACCCCTTGGCTGGGCTCCCCTCTCCCTCCCGTTTCCCTCCTCCCTCCCTCCCATTCCCCATACTACCCCTTGGGCTGGGCTCCCCTCTCCCTCCCCTATCCCTCCTCCCTCCCCCCCATTCCCCATACTACCCCTTGGGCTGGGCTCCCCTCTCCCTCCCCTATCCCTCCTCTCTCCCTCCCATTCCCCATACTACCCCTTGGCTGGGCTCCCCTCTCCCTCCCGTTTCTCTCCTTTCCCTCCTCCCCTCTTCATCCCTCTCCTTTCCCTCCTCCCCTCTTCATCCCTCTCCTTTCCCTCCTCCCCTCTTCATCCCTCTCCTTTCCCTCCTCCCCTCTTCATCCCTCTCCCTTCCCTCCTCCCCTCTCCATCCCTCTCCCTTCCCTCCTCCCCTCTCCATCCCTCTCCTTTCCCTCCTCCCCTCTTCATCCCTCTCCTTTCCCTCCTCCCCTCTTCATCCCTCTCCTTTCCCTCCTCCCCTCTTCATCCCTCTCCTTTCCCTCCTCCCCTCTTCATCCCTCTCCCTTCCCTCCTCCCCTCTTCATCCCTCTCCTTTCCCTCCTCCCCTCCTCATCCTTCTCCTTTCCCTCCTCCCCTCCTCATCCTTCTCCTTTCCCTCCTTTCCCTCCTCCCCTTCATCCCTCCTCCCCTCCCCATCCCTCTCCTTTCCCTCCTCCCCTCTTCATCCCCTCCTTTCCCTCCTCCCCTCTTCATCCCTCTCCTTTCCCTCCTCCCCTCTTCATCCCTCTCCCTTCCCTCCTCCCCTCTTCATCCCTCTCCCTTCCCTCCTCCCCTCTCCATCCCTCTCCTTTCCCTCCTCCCCTCTTCATCCCTCTCCTTTCCCTCCTCCCCTCTTCATCCCTCTCCTTTCCCTCCTCCCCTCCTCATCCCTCTCCTTTCCCTCCTCCCTTCCTCATCCCTCTCCTTTCCCTCCTCCCCTCCTCATCCTTCTCCTTTCCCTCCTCCCCTTCATCCCTCCTCCCCTCCCCCTTCCCATTTCCCTCTTCATCCCTCCCCTTCCCCTTTCCCTCCTCCCCTTCCCCTCCTCATCCCTCCCCTTCCCCTTTCCCTCCTCATCCCTCCCCTTCCCATTTCCCTCCTCATCCCCCTCCCCTTCCCCTTTCCCTCCTCATCCCTCCCCTTCCCATTTCCCTCCTCATCCCTCCCCTTCCCCTTCCCCTCCTCATCCCTCCCCTTTCCCTCCTCCCCTTCCCCTCCTCATCCCTCCCCTTTCCCTCCTCCCCTTTCCCTCCTCATCCTTCTCCTTTCCCTCCTCCCCTCCTCATCCTTCTCCTTTCCCTCCTCCCCTCCTCATCCTTCTCCTTTCCCTCCTCCCCTTCATCCCTCCTCCCCTCCCCATCCCTCTCCTTTCCCTCCTCCCCTCTTCATCCCTCTCCTTTCCCTCCTCCCCTCTTCATCCCTCTCCTTTCCCTCCTCCCCTCTTCATCCCTCTCCCTTCCCTCCTCCCCTCTTCATCCCTCTCCCTTCCCTCCTCCCCTCTCCATCCCTCTCCTTTCCCTCCTCCCTCTTCATCCCTCTCCTTTCCCTCCTCCCTCTTCATCCCTCTCCTTTCCCTCCTCCCCTCCTCATCCCTCTCCTTTCCCTCCTCCCTTCCTCATCCCTCTCCTTTCCCTCCTCCCCTCCTCATCCTTCTCCTTTCCCTCCTCCCCTTCATCCCTCCTCCCCTCCCCCCTTCCCATTTCCCTCTTCATCCCTCCCCTTCCCCTTTCCCTCCTCCCCTTCCCCTCCTCATCCCTCCCCTTCCCCTTTCCCTCCTCATCCCTCCCCTTCCCATTTCCCTCCTCATCCCTCCCCTTCCCCTTTCCTCCTCATCCCTCCCCTTCCCATTTCCCTCCTCATCCCTCCCCTTCCCCTTCCCCTCCTCATCCCTCCCCTTTCCCTCCTCCCCTTCCCCTCCTCATCCCTCCCCTTTCCCTCCTCCCCTTTCCCTCCTCATCCCTCCCCCTAAATAGGTTTGTTTCAGGTTGTTATGAGGAACAGAGGACATCAGTCTGAAATTAGAACCTTTCTCCATCCACTTCCTAAATGTAGGGGACGAGATCACTATAGAACAGCTCTGAATTAACGTCTTCATCAAAATGTTCAGACAGACAGACAGACAGAAAGTCAGAGACAGACAGTAGTCCCCACAGACAGACAGACAGACAGACAGACAGACAGACAGACAGACAGACAGACAGACAGACAGACAGACAGACAGACAGACAGACAGACAGGAGACAAGGAGAGGGAGGGCAGGAGGGAGAAGGGGAGGGAGGGCAGGAGGGAGAAGGGGAGGGAGGGCAGGAGGGAGAAGGGGAGGGAGGGCTGGAGGGAGAAGGGGAGGGCGGGCTGGAGGGAGAAGGGGGAGGGAGGGCAGGAGGGAGAAGGGGAGGGAGGGCAGGAGGGAGAAGGGGAGGGAGGGCAGGAGGGAGAAGGGGAGGGAGGGCAGGAGGGAGAAGGAGAGGGAGGGCAGGAGGGAGAAGGGGAGGGAGGGCAGGAGGGAGAAGGGGAGGGAGGGCAGGAGGGAGAAGGGGAGGGAGGGCAGGAGGGAGTAGGGGAGGGAGGGCAGGAGGGAGAAGGGGAGGGAGGGCAGGAGGGAGGGCAGGAGGGAGGGCAGGAGGGAGAAGGGGAAGGAGGGCAGGAGGGGAGGGAGGGCAGGAGGGGAGGGGAGGGCAGGAGGGAGAAGGGGGAGGGAGGGCAGGAGGGAAAAGGGGAGGGAGGGAGGGCAGGAGGGAGAAGGGGAGGGAGGGCAGGGGGAGAAGGGGGAGGGAGGGCAGGAGGGAGAAGGGGAGGGAGGGCAGGAGGGAGAAGGGGAGGGAGGGCAGGAGGGAGAAGGGGAGGGAGAAGGGGAAGGAGGGCAGGAGGGAGAAGGGGAAGGAGGGCAGGAGGGAGAAGGGGAGGGAGGGCAGGAGGGAGAAGGGGAGGGGAGGGCAGGAGGGGAGGGAGGGCAGGAGGGGAGGGAGGGCAGGAGGGGGAGGGAGGGCAGGAGGGAGGGAGGGAGGGCAGGAGGGAGAAGGGGAGGGAGGGAGGGCAGGAGGGAGAAGGGGAGGGAGGGAGGGCAGGAGGGAGAAGGGGAGGGAGGGAGGGCAGGAGGGAGAAGGGGAGGGAGGGCAGGAGGGAGAAGGGGAGGGAGGGCAGGAGGGTGAAGGGGAGTGAGGGAGGGCAGGAGGGAGAAGGGGAGGAGAAAGGGGAAGGAGGGCAGGAGGGAGAAGGGGAGGGAGGGCAGGAGGGAGAAGGGGAGGGAGGGCAGGAGGGAGAAGGGGAGGGAGGGCAGGAGGGAGAAGGGGAGGGAGGGCAGGAGGGAGAAGGGGAGGGAGGGCAGGAGGGAGAAGGGGAGAGAGAGGGCAGGAGGGAGAAGGGGAGGGAGGGCAGGAGGGAGAAGGGGAGGGAGGGCAGGAGGGAGAAGGGGAGGGAGGGCAGGAGGGAGAAGGGGAGGGAGGGCAGGAGGGAGAAGGGGAGGGAGGGCAGGAGGGAGAAGGGGAGGGAGGGCAGGAGGGAGAAGGGGAGGGAGGGCAGGAGGGAGAAGGGGAGGGAGGGCAGGAGGGAGAAGGGGAGGGAGGGCAGGAGGGAGAAGGGGAGGGAGGGCAGGAGGGAGAAGGGGAGGGAGGGAGAAGGGGAGGGAGGGCAGGAGGGAGAAGGGGAGAGAGGGCAGGAGGGAGAAGGGGAGGGAGGGCAGGAGGGAGAAGGGGAGGGAGGGCAGGAGGGCGAAGGGGAGGGAGGGCAGGAGGGAGAAGGGGAGGGAGGAGAACCAGCTGTATTAATATACACCGTGAACGGTGCGCCAACAGAAGATAGATCATATCTCTATCTACGGTATAAAACAGAAGATAGATCATATCTCTATCTGCGGTAGAAAACAGAAGATAGATCATATCTCTATCTGCGGTAGAAAACAGAAGATAGATCATATCTCTATCTGCGGTAGAAAACAGAAGATAGATCATATCTCTATCTGCAGTAGAAAACAGAAGATAGATCATATCTCTATCTGCGGTAGAAAACAGAAGATAGATCATATCTCTATCTGCGGTAGAAAACAGAAGATAGATCATATCTCTATCTGCGGTAGAAAACAGAAGATAGATCATATCTCTATCTGCGGTAGAAAACAGAAGATAGATCATATCTCTATCTGCGGTAGAAAACAGAAGATAGATCATATCTCTATCTGCGGTAGAAAACAGAAGATAGATCATATCTCTATCTGCGGTTGAAAACAGAAGATAGACCATATCTCTATCTACGGTAGAAAACAGAAGTCATCACTGGATGTGACCTGAGCCATTGGACCCAACCAAGCTTCCTGTAATACTACAAGCCCCTCCCATTCCTCCACCCTTTTCTCCTCCTCAGGCATAGCCGTCTATCCCTGAACCCTATCTCCATGAACCGTCAGCCCCCTACGGTACACCAACCAGACCCTGCAGCCATCCACCACCCTAGCTCCATGAACCGTCAGCCCCCTACGGTACACCAACCAGACCCTGCAGCCATCCACCACCCTAGCTCCATGAACCGTCAGCCCCCTACGGTACACCAACCAGACCCTGCAGCCGTCCACCACCCTATTCTCCATGAACCGTCAGCCCCCTACGGTACACCAACCAGACCCTGCAGCCGTCCACCACCCTATCTCCATGAACCGTCAGCCCCCTACGGTACACCAACCAGACCCTGCAGCCGTCCACCACCCTAGCTCCATGAACCATCAGCCCCCTACGGTACACCAACCAGACCCTGCAGCCGTCCACCACCCTAGCTCCATGAACCGTCAGCCCCCTACGGTACACCAACCAGACCCTGCAGCCGTCCACCACCCTAGCTCCATGAACCGTCAGCCCCCTACGGTACACCAACCAGACCCTGCAGCCGTCCACCACCCTAGCTCCATGAACCATCAGCCCCTACGGTACACCAACCAGACCCTGCAGCCGTCCACCACCCTAGCTCCATGAACCGTCAGCCCCCTACGGTACACCAACCAGACCCTGCAGCCGTCCACCACCCTAGCTCCATGAACCATCAGCCCCCTACGGTACACCAACCAGACCCTGCAGCCGTCCACCACCCTAGCTCCATGAACCGTCAGCCCCCTACGGTACACCAACCAGACCCTGCAGCCGTCCACCACCCTAGCTCCATGAACCGTCAGCCCCCTTCGGTACACCAACCAGACCCTGCAGCCATCCACCACCCTATCTCCATGAACCGTCAGCCCCCTACCGTACACCAACCAGACCCTGCAGCCGTCCACCACCCTAGCTCCATGAACCGTCAGCCCCCTACGGTACACCAACCAGACCCTGCAGCCGTCCACCACCCTATCTCCATGAACCGTCAGCCCCCTACGGTACACCAACCAGACCCTGCAGCCGTCCACCACCCTATCTCCATGAACCGTCAGCCCCCTACGGTACACCAACCAGACCCTGCAGCCGTCCACCACCCTATCTCCATGAACCGTCAGCCCCCTACGGTACACCAACCAGATCCTGCAGCCATCCACCACCCTAGCTCCATGAACCGTCAGCCCCCTACGGTACACCAACCAGATCCTGCAGCCGTCCGCCACCCTATCTCCATGAACCGTCAGCCCCCTACGGTACACCAACCAGACCCTGCAGCCGTCCACCACCCTATCTCCATGAACCGTCAGCCCCCTACGGTACACCAACCAGATCCTGCAGCCGTCCAACACCCTAGCTCCATGAACCGTCAGCCCCCTACGGTACACCAACCAGACCCTGCAGCCGTCCACCACCCTATCTCCATGAACCGTCAGCCCCCTACGGTACACCAACCAGATCCTGCAGCCGTCCAACACCCTAGCTCCATGAACCGTCAGCCCCCTACGGTACACCAACCAGACCCTGCAGCCGTCCACCACCCTATCTCCATGAACCGTCAGCCCCCTACGGTACACCAACCAGACCCTGCAGCCGTCCACCACCCTATCTCCATGAACCGTCAGCCCCCTACGGTACACCAACCAGATCCTGCAGCCGTCCAACACCCTAGCTCCATGAACCGTCAGCCCCCTACGGTACACCAACCAGACCCTGCAGCCGTCCACCACCCTATCTCCATGAACCGTCAGCCCCCTACGGTACACCAACCAGACCCTGCAGCCGTCCACCACCCTATCTCCATGAACCGTCAGCCCCCTACGGTACACCAACCAGATCCTGCAGCCGTCCACCACCCTATCTCCATGAACCGTCAGCCCCCTACGGTACACCAACCAGACCCTGCAGCCGTCCGCCACCCTATCTCCATGAACCGTCAGCCCCCTACGGTACACCAACCAGATCCTGCAGCCGTCCACCACCCTAGCTCCATGAACCGTCAGCCCCCTACGGTACACCAACCAGACCCTGCAGCCGTCCACCACCCCTCTCCACCCTGGACCCCACAGACCTCTCTGTAGTACACCAACCAGATCCTGCAGCCGTCCACCACCCCTCTCCACCCTGGACCCCACAGAGCTCTCTGTAGTACAACAAACAGACCCTAAACCCCCCCCACCCATCCATCCTCCACCGTGCTCCTCAAGCCCCTAACCATCTACCTCCTGGACCCACCAGCTTCCTTCCTACGACTCTCCCTCTCCTTCCTACGACTCTCCCTCTCCTTCCTACGACTCTCCCTCTCCTTCCTACGACTCTCCCTCTCCTTCCTACGACTCTCCCTCTCCTTCCTTCCTACGACTCTCCCTCTCCTTCCTACGACTCTCCCTCTCCTTCCTACGACTCTCCCTCTCCTTCCTACGACTCTCCCTCTCCTTCCTACGACTCTCCCTCTCCTTCCTACGACTCTCCCTCTCCTTCCTACGACTCTCCCTCTCCTTCCTACGACTCTCCCTCTCCTTCCTACGACTCTCCCTCTCCTTCCTACGACTCTCCCTCTCCTTCCTACGACTCTCCCTCTCCTTCCTACGACTCTCCCTCTCCTTCCTTCGACTCTCCCTCTCCTTCCTACGACTCTCCCTCTCCTTCCTACGACTCTCCCTCCTTCCATCTCCCTGTGGTAGGTCATCATCAACCAAACTCTCCTCCCCCATCCCTCCCTCCCCTCTCCTCCCCCATCCCTCCCTCCCCTCTCCTCCCCTGTCCACAAGCAACACCCCCTGTCCATTACCCTGGACCACCAGCTCCCTGAAACAAGCACCACCCCTGTCCATCACCCTGGACCACCAGCTCCCTGAAACAAGCACCACCCCCTGTCCATCACCCTGGACCACCAGCTCCCTGAAACAAGCATCACCACCTGTCCATCACACTGGAGCTTCCAGCTCCCTGAAACAAGCACCACCCCCTGTCCATTACCCTGGACCACCAGCTCCCTGAAACAAGCATCACCCCCTGTCCATCACCCTGGACCACCAGCTCCCTGAAACAAGCACCACCCCCTGTCCATCACCCTGGACCACCAGCTCCCTGAAACAAGCATCACCCCCTGTCCATCACCCTGGAGCTTCCAGCTCCCTGAAACAAGCACCACCCCCTGTCCATCACCCTGGAGCCTCCAGCTCCCTGAAACAAGCATCACCCCCTGTCCATCACCCTGGACCACCAGCTCCCTGAAACAAGCATCACCCCCTGTCCATCACCCTGGAGCTTCCAGCTCCCTGAAACAAGCACCACCCCCTGTCCATCACCCTGGACCACCAGCTCCCTGAAACAAGCACCACCCCCTGTCCATCACCCTGGACCACCAGCTCCCTGAAACAAGCATCACCCCCTGTCCATCACCCTGGAGCTTCCAGCTCCCTGAAACAAGCACCACCCCCTGTCCATTACCCTGGACCACCAGCTCCCTGAAACAAGCATCACCCCCTGTCCATCACCCTGGACCACCAGCTCCCTGAAACAAGCACCACCCCCTGTCCATCAAACTGGACCACCAGCTCCCTGAAACAAGCATCACCCCCTGTCCATCACCCTGGACCACCAGCTCCCTGAAACAAGCACCACCCCCTGGAGCCTCCAGCTCCCCGAAACAAGCACCACCCCCTGTCCATCACCCTGGAGCCTCCAGCTCCCTGAAACAAGCACCACCCCCCGTCCATCACCCTGGACCACCAGCTCCCTGAAACAAGCACCACCCCCTGTCCATCACCCTGGACCACCAGCTCCCGGAAACAAGCACCACCCCCGTCCATCGCCCTGGAGCCTCCAGCTCCCTGAAACAAGCATCACCCCCTGTCCATCGCCCTGGACCACCAGCTCCCTGAAACAAGCATCACCCCCTGTCCATCACCCTGGACCACCAGCTCCCTGAAACAAGCACCACCCCCTGTCCATCACCCTGGACCACCAGCTCCCTGAAACAAGCACCACCCCCTGTCCATCACCCTGGACCACCAGCTCCCTGAAACAAGCACCACCCCCTGTCCATCACCCTGGACCACCAGCTCCCTGAAACAAGCACCACCCCCTGTCCATCACCCTGGAGCCTCCAGCTCCCTGAAACAAGCACCACCCCCTGTCCATCACCCTGGACCACCAGCTCCCTGAAACAAGCACCACCCCCTGTCCATCACCCTGGAGCCTCCAGCTCCCTGAAACAAGCACCACCCCCTGTCCATCACCCTGGACCACCAGCTCCCTGAAACAAGCACCACCCCCTGTCCATCACCCTGGACCACCAGCTCCCTGAAACAAGCACCACCCCCTGTCCATCACCCTGGACCACCAGCTCCCTGAAACAAGCACCACCCCCTGTCCATCACCCTGGACCACCAGCTCCCTGAAACAAGCACCACCCCCTGTAGATCACCCTGGACCACCAGCTCCCTGAAACAAGCACCACCCCCTGTCCATCACCCTGGACCACCAGCTCCCTGAAACAAGCACCACCCCCTGTCCATCACCCTGGACCACCAGCTCCCTGAAACAAGCACCACCCCCTGTCCATCACCCTGGACCACCAGCTCCCTGAAACAAGCACCACCCCCTGTCCATCACCCTGGACCACCAGCTCCCTGAAACAAGCACCACCCCCTGTCCATCACCCTGGACCACCAGCTCCCTGAAACAAGCACCACCCCCTGTCCATCACCCTGGACCACCAGCTCCCTGAAACAAGCACCACCCCCTGTCCATCACCCTGGACCACCAGCTCCCTGAAACAAGCACCACCCCCTGTCCATCACCCTGGACCACCAGCTCCCTGAAACAAGCATCACCCCCTGTCCATCACCCTGGACCACCAGCTCCCTGAAACAAGCATCACCCCCTGTCCATCACCCTGGACCACCAGCTCCCTGAAACAAGCACCACCCCCTGTCCATCACCCTGGACCACCAGCTCCCTGAAACAAGCACCACCCCCTGTCCATCACCCTGGACCACCAGCTCCCTGAAACAAGCACCACCCCTGTCCATCACCCTGGACCACCAGCTCCCTGAAACAAGCACCACCCCTGTCCATCACCCTGGAGCCTCCAGCTCCCTGAAACAAGCACCACCCCCTGTCCATCACCCTGGACCACCAGCTCCCTGAAACAAGCACCACCCCCTGTCCATCACCCTGGACCACCAGCTCCCTGAAACAAGCACCACCCCCTGTCCATCACCCTGGAGCCTCCAGCTCCCTGAAACAAGCACCACCCCCTGTCCATCACCCTGGACCACCAGCTCCCTGAAACAAGCACCACCCCTGTCCATCACCCTGGACCACCAGCTCCCTGAAACAAGCACCACCCCCTGTCCATCACCCTGGAGCCTCCAGCTCCCTGAAACAAGCACCACCCCCTGTCCATCACCCTGGACCACCAGCTCCCTGAAACAAGCACCACCCCCTGTCCATCACCCTGGACCACCAGCTCCCTGAAACAAGCATCACCCCCCCCTGTCCATCACCCTGGACCACCAGCTACAGCTCCAACACCATGGTCTCCCTGCGGTAGGTCATCAACAACCACACTCCCCATCCCCCTCAAGCTGTAAACCGTCTACCCCTGAGGAGTTAGGGGAGGGGACGGCTTTGGCCAACGACTACAAAGCCATGAAATTCCACAGCTACACAGGAAACACACTGGGGAATAGAGGAATCTATGAGTCAGAAGAGGAGAATCCCGAACTCCAACTTCACACACTGGAGTGCGTGCGTGTGTGTGCGTGCGTGTGCGTGGGTGCGTGGGTGTGTGTGCGCTTTATTACCACTGGTTAGAGACTCAGTGAATGGAGCAGTGTAGCCTATTAAGGGAATAGGGTAGCATTTAGTACACAGCCCTGGTTTAGACAACAGCAGTCCACTGTTAAGGGAATAGGGTAGTATTTAGTACACTATTAAGGGTATAGGGTAGCATTTAGTCCACTATTAAGGGAATAGGGTAGCATTTAGTCCACTATTAAGGGAATAGGGTAGCATTTAGTCCACTATTAAGGGAATAGGGTAGCATTTAGTCCACTATTAAGGGAATAGGGTAGCATTTAGTCCACTATTAAAGGAATAGGGTAGCATTTAGTCCACTATTAAGGGAATAGGGTAGCATTTAGTCCACTATTAAGGGAATAGGGTAGCATTTAGTCCACTATTAAGGGAATAGGGTAGCATTTAGTCCACTATTAAGGGAATAGGGTAGCATTTAGTCCACTATTAAGGGAATAGGGTAGCATTTAGTCCACTATTAAGGGTTCACCCTGTTCAGTTGTTGAAGGAAACGTTGATTTGAGGGACGTAAACATTTTGTAGAAAATACGGCACATTTTTTTGGTGCTTGTGGACACACAACATGTCTCTCCATCTCCCAACCCCCCCCCCCCACACACACACACCTCTCTGTTTCCCCCTATTGTTCATCTCAACTTCGCCACTAGGCCACTGCTCCTCGGGACCTTGGTTAGCTGAAACAGGTGTCTTCTAGTAGGGCTGGAGCAAAAGCCTGCCCCACATAGCTTCCCAGAAGGAGGGTTGTTTCTGAGAATGTACATCATTCACTCATCCTCATTCAAAATCATACCTTCAGTGACACCGCGGCCGATCTCCCCTCTCAGGTATAATATAATATAATATATCCCATTTAGCAGACGCTTTTGTCCAAAGCGACTTACAAGTCGGCTGGGGCCACTACTTTTACATATGGGTGGCCCCAGTGGGAATCGAACCCACGACGCTTGGCGTTGCAAGCGCCATGCTCTACCGACTGAGCCACACAGGTATTTCCTAATTACAGCCTAAGACAAATCGCTGGTCAGAGAGAGAGAGAGACTGCAATTAAACCCAACAGGAATTCCTAAAGGATGAGCTATGACAGACTCCCAGATAGCTTTCATCTAAAAACACCTCTCTGGAAGTGTCTTAGAGGATACCATTTAGGACACAGACTATGTAATGCACTGCTCTTACTTCTTGCACTGTGTGCCGTTGTCTCTGCTCAATAATGTTTTGCTACCATGCTGTGTCGCTACCGCCGTGCTGTGTCGCTACCGCCGTGTTGTGTCGCTGCCGCCGTGCTGTGTCGCTACCGCCGTGCTGTGTCGCTACCGCCGTGCTGTGTCGCTACCGCCGTGCTGTGTCGCTACCGCCGTGCTGTGTCGCTACCGCCGTGCTGTGTCGCTACCGCCGTGCCGTGTCGCTACCGCCGTGCTGTGTCGCTACCGCCGTGCTGTGTCGCTACCGCCGTGCTGTGTCGCTACCGCCGTGCCGTGTCGCTACCGCCGTGCCGTGTCGCTACCGCCGTGCTGTGTTGTTGTCATTAGGTCTCTCTCTTTATATAGTGTTGTGGTGTCTCTCTTGTGATGATGTGTGGTTTTGTCCTATATATTTTTATTTTTTATTCCAGTCCCCGTCCCGCCAGGAGGCCTTGTTGTCTTTTTGTAGGCCGCCATTGTGAAATAAGAATGTTCTTAACTGACTTGCCTACTTAAATAAAAACGGTTAAATAAATTACATTTTAAAAAATTACTTTTGACCAGACCCCTATGGGCCCAGGTGCTGGTCAAAACTGGTGCACTATCTAGACTAGAGAACAGGGCGGGGCCCTGGTCAAAACTAGATCACTATCTAGACTAGAGAACAGGGCGGGGCCCTGGTCAAAACTAGTGCACTATCTAGACTAGAGAACAGTGTGGATCCCTGGTCAAAACTAGAGCACTATCTAGACTAGAGAATAGTGTGGCTCCCTGGTCAAAACTAGTGCACTATCTAGACTAGAGAACATGGCGGGCCCTGGTCAAAACTAGTGCACTATCTAGACTAGAGAACATGGCGGGGCCCTGGTCAAAACTAGTGCACTATCTAGACTAGAGAACATGGCGGGGCCCTGGTCAAAACTAGTGCACTATCTAGACTAGAGAACATGGCGGGGCCCTGGTCAAAACTAGTGCACTATCTAGACTAGAGAACATGGCGGGGCCCTGGTCAAACTAGTGCACTATCTAGACTAGAGAATAGGGTGGCTCCCTGGTCAAACTAGTGCACTATCTAGACTAGAGAACATGGCGGGGCCCTGGTCAAAACTAGTGCACTATCTAGACTAGAGAACAGGGCGGGGCCCTGGTCAAAACTAGTGCACTATCTAGACTAGAGAACAGTGTGGATCCCTGGTCAAAACTAGTGCACTATCTAGACTAGAGTATAGTGTGGCTCCCTGGTCAAACTAGTGCACTATCTAGACTAGAGAATAGTGTGGCTCCCTGGTCAAACTAGTGCACTATCTAGAATAGAGAATAGTGTGGCTCCCTGGTCAAACTAGTGCACTATCTAGACTAGAGAATATGGTGGCCTGGTCAAACTAGTGCACTATCTAGACTAGAGAATAGGGTGGCCTGGTCAAACTAGTGCACCATCTATAATGTCAATACTAGCTACAGTGGCTAGCTAGCTTGGAGTGTTGTGTGCATTGCATCTGTGCATTTAGCTAGATACCATCCCTTAGGCTACATTGCATCTGTGCATTTAGCTAGATACCATCCCTTAGGCTACATTGCGTCTGTGCATTTAGCTAGATACCATCCCTTAGCCTACATTGCGTCTGTGCATTTAGCTAGATACCATCCCTTAGGCTACATTGCGTCTGCGCATTTAGCTAGATACCATCCCTTAGGCTACATTGCGTCTGTGCATTTAGCTAGATACCATCCCTTAGGCTACATTGCGTCTGTGCATTTAGCTAGATACCATCCCTTAGGCTACATTGTGTCTGTGCATTTAGCTAGATACCATCCCTTAGGCTACATTGCGTCTGTGCATTTAGCTAGATACCATCCCTTAGCCTACATTGCGTCTGTGCATTTAGCTAGATACCATCCCTTAGGCTACATTGCATCTGTGCATTTAGCTAGATACCATCCCTTAGCCTACATTGCGTCTGTGCATTTAGCTAGATACCATCCCTTAGGCTACATTGCATCTGTGCATTTAGCTAGATACCATCCCTTAGGCTACATTGCATCTGTGCATTTAGCTAGATACCATCCCTAGGCTACATTGTATCTGTGCATTTAGCTAGATACCATCCCTTAGGCTACATTGCATCTGTGCATTTAGCTAGATACCATCCCTTAGGCTACATTGCATCTGTGCATTTAGCTAGATACCATCCCTTAGGCTACATTGCATCTGTGCATTTAGCTAGATACCATCCCTTAGGCTACATTGCATCTGTGCATTTAGCTAGATACCATCCCTTAGGCTACATTGCATCTGTGCATTTAGCTAGATACCATCCCTTAGGCTACATTGCATCTGTGCATTTAGCTAGATACCATCCCTTAGGCTACATTGCATCAGTGCATTTAGCTAGATACCATCCCTTAGGCTACATTGCATCAGTGCATTTAGCTAGATACCATCCCTTAGGCTACATTGCATCAGTGCATTTAGCTAGATACCATCCCTTAGGCTACATTGCATCAGTGCATTTAGCTAGATACCATCCCTTAGGCTACATTGCATCAGTGCATTTAGCTAGATACCATCCCTTAGGCTACATTGCATCAGTGCATTTAGCTAGATACCATCCCTTAGGCTACATTGCATCTGTGCATTTAGCTAGATACCATCCCTAGGCTACATTGTGACTGGCTCATCCATGGCTGTACAGACATTTATTTTATTTTGTTGGCTCCCACGTAGGAGTTCATGCTCTCTGATTGGCTCAAACTGAGGTTTTTGGCCACTGACGAGCATTGCGATTGAGGTTCGGCAGTGATCTCAGTGTTCTAGCGAGAGAATGAAGGGCCTCCCACTGTGATAACGACCTATCGGCAGTGAGATTCTCAGTGTTCTAGCAAGAGAATGAAGGGCCTCCCACTGTGATAACGACCTATCGGCAGTGAGATTCTCAGTGTTCTAGCAAGAGAATGAAGGGCCTCCCACTGTGATAACGACCTATCGGCAGTGAGATTCTCAGTGTTCTAGCAAGAGAATGAAGGGCCTCCCACTGTGATAACGACCTATCGGCAATGAGATTCTCAGTGTTCTAGAGAGAGAATGAAGGGCCTCCCACTGTGATAACGACCTATCGGCAGTGAGATTCTCAGTGTTCTAGCAAGAGAATGAAGGGCCTCCCACTGTGATAACGACCTATCGGCAGTGAGATTCTCAGTGTTCTAGCAAGAGAATGAAGGGCCTCCCACTGTGATAACGACCTATCGGCAGTGAGATTCTCAGTGTTCTAGCAAGAGAATGAAGGGCCTCCCACTGTGATAACGACCTATCGGCAGTGAGATTCTCAGTGTTCTAGAGAGAGAATGAAGGGCCTCCCACTGTGGTAACGACCTATCGGCAGTGAGATTCTCAGTGTTCTAGCAAGAGAATGAAGGGCCACCCACTGTGATAACGACCTATCGGCAATGAGATTCTCAGTGTTCTAGCAAGAGAATGAAGGGCCTCCCACTGTGATAACGACCTATCGGCAGTGAGATTCTCAGTGTTCTAGAGAGAGAAGGAAGGGCCTCCCACTGTGATAACGACCTATCGGCAGTGAGATTCTCAGTGTTCTAGCAAGAGAATGAAGGGCCACCCACTGTGATAACGACCTATCGGCAATGAGATTCTCAGTGTTCTAGCAAGAGAATGAAGGGCCTCCCACTGTGATAACGACCTATCGGCAGTGAGATTCTCAGTGTTCTAGAGAGAGAAGGAAGGGCCTCCCACTGTGATAACGACCTATCGGCAGTGAGATTCTCAGTGTTCTAGCTAGAGAATGAAGGGCCACCCACTGTGATAACGACCTATCGGCAGTGAGATTCTCAGTGTTCTAGCTAGAGAATGAAGGGCCACCCACTGTGATAACGACCTATCGGCAGTGAGATTCTCAGTGTTCTAGCTAGAGAATGAAGGGCCTCCCACTGTGATAACGACCTATCGGCAGTGAGATTCTCAGTGTTCTAGCTAGAGAATGAAGGGCCACCCACTGTGATGACGACCTATCGGCAGTGAGATTCTCAGTGTTCTAGAGAGAGAATGAAGGGCCTCCCACTGTGATAACGACCTATCGGCAGTGAGATTCTCAGTGTTCTAGCAAGAGAATGAAGGGCCTCCCACTGTGATAACGACCTATCGGCAGTGAGATTCTCAGTGTTCTAGCTAGAGAATGAAGGGCCACCCACTGTGATACCGACCTATCGGCAGTGAGATGCTCAGTGTTCTAGAGAGAGAATGAAGGGCCTCCCACTGTGATAACGACCTATCGGCAGTGAGATGCTCAGTGTTCTAGAGAGAGAATGAAGGGCCTCCCACTGTGATAACGACCTATCGGCAGTGAGATGCTCAGTGTTCTAGAGAGAGAATGAAGGGCCTCCCACTGTGATAACGACCTATCGGCAGTGAGATGCTCAGTGTTCTAGAGAGAGAATGAAGGGCCTCCCACTGTGATAACGACCTATCGGCAGTGAGATTCTCAGTGTTCTAGAGAGAGAATGAAGGGCCTCCCACTGTGATAACGACCTATCGGCAGTGAGATGCTCAGTGTTCTAGAGAGAGAATGAAGGGCCTCCCACTGTGATAACGACCTATCGGCAGTGAGATTCTCAGTGTTCTAGAGAGAGAATGAAGGGCCTCCCACTGTGATAACGACCTATCGGCAGTGAGATTCTCAGTGTTCTAGCAAGAGAATGAAGGGCCTCCCACTGTGATAACGACCAATCGGCAATGAGATTCTCAGTGTTCTAGCGAGAGAATGAAGGGCAGGAAGTGTTTTTTTTGTTTTTACTCAGAAATCCGAAGGACACACACATACACACCTAGACACACTGTCAGACTACACCCTTTTCTTTACCAAGCAGGTGACAAAACAGACACACACCACGTTGCAAAGAAGGTGATATTAGCCAGCAGGGTGAAGCTGTGGCTCCACTGGCGTAAATAAGACCAGAGAAAGAGAGAGAAAGATGACGAGCTCCTGATGATGAGAAGCCTGGGGATGGCAGCTAGACATTATGCTGAGTGGAACATGGGATACATCCCAAATGGCACCCTATTCTCTATGTATTCCCCTATGGGTCCTGGTCTAAAGTAGTGCACTACCCCCTGGGCCCTGGTCTAAAGTAATGCACTACCCCCTGGGCACTGGTCTAAAGTAATGCACTACCCCTATGGGGCCCTGGTCTAAAGTAGTGCACTACCCCTATAGGCCCTGGTCTAAAGTAGTGCACTACCCCCTGGACACTGGTCTAAAGTAGTGCACTACCCCTATGGGTCCTGGTCTAAAGTAGCGCACTACCCCCTGGACACTGGTCTAAAGTAGTGCACCACCCCTATGGGGCCCTGGTCTAGAGTAGTGCACTACCCCTATGGGGCCTTGGTCTAAAGTAGTGCACTACCCCTATAGGCCCTGGTCTAAAGTAATGCACTACCCCTATGGGTCCTGGTCTAAAGTAGTGCACTACCCCTATGGGTCCTGGTCTAAAGTAATGCACTACCCCTATGGGGCCCTGGTCTAAAGTAGTGCACTACCCCTATAGGCCCTGGTCTAAAGTAATGCACTACCCCTATGGGCCCTGGTCTAAAGTAGTGCACTACCCCTATGGGTCCTGGTCTAAAGTAATGCACTACCCCTATGGGGCCCTGGTCTAAAGTAGTGCACTACCCCTATGGGGCCCTGGTCAAAAGTAGTGCACTACCCCTATGGGGCCCTGGTCTAAAGTAGTGCACTACCCCTATGGGGCCCTGGTCAAAAGTAGTGCACTACCCCTATGGGGCCCTGGTCTAAAGTAGTGCACTACCCCTATGGGCCCTGGTCTAAAGTAGCGCACTACCCCCTGGACACTGGTCTAAAGTAGTGCACCACCCCTATGGGGCCCTGGTCTAGAGTAGTGCACTACCCCTATGGGGCCTTGGTCTAAAGTAGTGCACTACCCCTATAGGCCCTGGTCTAAAGTAATGCACTACCCCTATGGGGCCCTGGTCTAAAGTAGTGCACTACCCCTATGGGGCCCTGGTCAAAAGTAGTGCACTACCCCTATGGGGCCCTGGTCTAAAGTAGTGCACTACCCCTATGGGGCCCTGGTCAAAAGTAGTGCACTACCCCTATGGGGCCCTGGTCTAAAGTAGTGCACTACCCCTATGGGCCCTGGTCTAAAGTAGTGCACTACCCCTATGGGTCCTGGTCTAAAGTAATGCACTACCCCCTGGGCCCTGGTCTAAAGTAGTGCACTACCCCCTGGACACTGGTCTAAAGTAGTGCACTACCCCTATGGGGCCTTGGTCTAAAGTAGTGCACTACCCCTATAGGCCCTGGTCTAAAGTAATGCACTACCCCTATGGGCCCTGGTCTAAAGTAATGCACTACCCCTATGGGTCCTGGTCTAAAGTAATGCACTACCCCTATAGGCCCTGGTCTAAAGTAGTGCACTACCCCTATAGGCCCTGGTCTAGAGTAGTGCACTACCCCTATGGGTCCTGGTCTAAAGTAATGCACTACCCCTATAGGCCCTGGTCTAAAGTAGTGCACTACCCCCTGGGTCCTGGTCTAAAGTAGTGCACTACCTCTATAGGCCCTGGTCTAAAGTAATGCACTACCCCTATGGGTCCTGGTCTAAAGTAATGCACTACCCCCTGGGCCCTGGTCTAAAGTAGTGCACTACCCCTATAGGCCCTGGTCTAATGTAATGCACTACCCCTATGGGCCCTGGTCTAAACTAGTGCACAACCCCTATGGGGCCCTGGTCTAAGCTAGTGCACAACCCCTATGGGCCCTGGTCTAAAGTAGTGCACTACTCTATGGGTCCTGGTCTAAAGTAGTGCACTACCCCTATGGGGCCCTGGTCAAAAGTAGTGCACTACCCCCTGGGCCCTGGTCTAAAGTAGTGCACTACCCCTATAGGCCCTGGTCTAAAGTAATGCACTACCCCTATGGGTCCTGGTCTAAAGTAATGCACTACCCCCTGGGCCCTGGTCTAAAGTAGTGCACTATCCCTATGGGTCCTGGTCTAAAGTAGTGCACTACCCCTATGGGCCCTGGTCTAAAGTAGTGCACTACCCCTATGGGCCCTGGTCTAAAGTAGTGCACTACCCCTATAGGCCCTGGTCTAATGTAATGCACTACCCCTATGGGTCCTGGTCTAAAGTAGTGCACTACCCCTATGGGGCCCTGGTCTAAAGTAGTGCACTAAATAGGGAATAAGGTGCCATTTGGGACTCAATACCAGGTATATTCTACCATGTATTTTAGCATGAAGCAAACGAAGTGAAACAAGACAACGTGACTCGTCCTCGGCGTGGCCTGGACTTGTGAGGCGGTTGGTCGGTGCCAGATGAGGTCATGGAATAACGTGTGAAGGTTAAAATGTTTGCCGTGTCAAACCTACCTGATCCAGAGTCAAACTTTGTCTCGGACCTGCAAAAGGGAGACAGCGGATTACAGACAAAGTCGCTTTTCTCTCAACTATAAAGAAACAATACAACAAGCAGCAGGCACTTCAAAAGTGCCACGAACAATATACAAGAAATAAAGATAAATTAAATGGTGTTCTCTCCTCTCCTTGATATTATGGGATGTTCTTCCCAAACCGTCTCCAATGGGAACATAGGGTCTAAGCTACGAGACTGTGTGTGTGTGTGTGTGTTGTCCTATTTGCGTGTGTGTACGTGTCTCTCTCTGTAAGGCTACCCGAGCTGTAAATCCTGTCCAGTTGTCTTTGAAGCTCTGTGTGTTGCGG
This sequence comes from Oncorhynchus masou masou, assembly GCF_036934945.1. NCBI lineage: Eukaryota > Metazoa > Chordata > Actinopteri > Salmoniformes > Salmonidae > Oncorhynchus > Oncorhynchus masou. The sequence continues at coordinate 216,562 of NW_027014853.1, read as the reverse complement.
AGGGAAACAGGCGACCTGGTAACGAGGCTCGGTGGATGGCTCTGGCCTCCTATCAGCTACAGTTAACCTTTAAATGGGTCAGACAAGCCAGGGGCTCTTTAACCAATCAGAGAGAGACTAGGGACTAAGAGGAGGGACAGTGCCTCTTTAACCAATTAGAGAGAAACTAGGGACTAAGAGGAGGGACCAGTGCCTCTTTAACCAATCAGAGAGAGACTAGAAGGGACTAAACTTGCTCTGAGGAGAGGAAGGTTAGACCAGTCAGAAGGAGATAGGAAGTGGGGATACAGTAATGATGTCACCGACATTCTAAGAACTTACTTGAACAACGGGGAGCCGCAGACAACACATGTGTAGATCCCATCCTCTTTGTATTCAGTGTATTCCCCTCTGAAGGCACTGTGAAGGGGGGGGGGGGGGGAATTGGATCAACGCACTCGTTACACTCGTACAGTCCAGGCAAGTAATTTTAGTCATTTATCCAGAGCAATTTACAGTTAGTGCAGTCAACTTAAGACAACCACATAATAACAGTGATAGGCCAATGCGCCTCAATAAGAACATCATGTTCACGTTGCTGTCTGAATCATCTCAACTCACACATTATTTGCCCCTGGCTTCCAGCCTAGCATTTAGTTTGGTACAGCGGGGGTTAATATAAACCTAGCATTGAGTTTGGTACAGCGGGGGTTAATATAAACCGAGCATTTAGTTTGGTACAGCAGGGGTTAATATAAACCTAGCATCCCCATGGTGAAGCACAGTGGTGGCACCATCCATATGGTGAAGCACGGTGGTGGCACCATCCCTATGGTGAAGCACGGTGGTGGCACCATCCCTATGGTGAAGCACGGTGGTGGCACCATCCCTATGGTGAAGCACGGTGGTGGCACCATCCCTATGGTGAAGCACGGTGGTGGCACCATCCCTATGGTGAAGCACGGTGGTGGCACCATCCCTATGGTGAAGCACGGTGGTGGCACCATCCCTATGGTGAAGCACGGTGGTGGCACCATCCCTATGGTGAAGCACGGTGGTGGCACCATACCTATGGTGAAGCACGGTGGTGGCACATTCCCTGTGGTGAAGCACGGTGGTGGCACCATCCCTATGGTGACTCCTTGCTGTCCCCAGTCCACCTGGCCGTGCTGCTGCTCCAGTTTCAACTGTTCTGCCTTATTATTATTCGACCATGCTGGTCATTTGTGAACATTTGAACATCTTGGCCATGTTCTGTTATAATCTCTACCCGGCACAGCCAGAAGAGGACTGGCCACCCCACATAGCCTGGTTCCTCTCTAGGTTTCTTCCTAGGTTTTGGCCTTTCTAGGGAGTTTTTCCTAACCACCGTGCTTCTACACCTGCATTGCTTGCTGTTTGGGGTTTTAGGCTGGGTTTCTGTACAGCACTTTGAGATATCAGCTGATGTACGAAGGGCTATATAAATAAATTTGATTTGATTTGATTATGGTGAAGCACGGTGGTGGCACCATCCCTATGGTGAAGCACGGTGGTGCCAGCATCCCTATGGTGAAGCACGGTGGGGGCAGCATCCCTATGGTGAAGCATGGTGGGGGCAGCATCCCTATGGTGAAGCATGGTGGGGGTAGCATCCCTATGGTGAAGCACGGTGGTGGCACCATCCCTATGGTGAAGCACGGTGGTGGCACCATCCCTATGGTGAAGCACAGTGGTGGCACCATCCCTATGGTGAAGCACGGTGGGGGCACCATCCCTATGGTGAAGCACGGTGGTGGCACCATCCCTATGGTGAAGCACGGTGGTGGCACCATCCCTATGGTGAAGCACGGTGGTGGCAGCATCATGCTGGTGGGGATGTTTTTCCATCGACAGGGACTGGGAGACTAGTCAGGTTCGAGGGAAACATGAACGGAGCAAAGTACAGAGAGATTCTTGATAAAAACCTGCTCCAGAGCACTCAGGAACTCTGGGAGGATCTGCAGAGAAAAATGGGAGAAATTTCCAAAATACAGGTGTGCCAAGCATGTAGCGTCCTACCCCAGAAGACTTGAGGCTGTAATTGCTGCCAAAGGAGCTTCAACAAAGTGCTGACTAAAGGGTCTGAATACTTATGTAAATGTGATATCAGTTCATTTATTTTTTTTATACATTTGCAAACATTTCTACAAACCTGTTTTTGCTTTGTCATTGTGGGGTAATGTGATGTCATTGTGGGGTATTGTGATGTCATTGTGGGGTATTGTGATGTCATTGTGGGGTATTATGTGTAGATTGAGGGAAAACAACTATTTAATCCATTTTAGAACAAAGCTGTAACGTAACAAAATGTGGAAAATGTCAAGGGGTCTGAATATTTTCCAAATGCACTGAAGGCTGAGACTTTTGGGGTCCCTATACTGTAGGCTTTGGGGGTTTCTATACTGTTGGCTTTGGGGGTTTCTATACTGTAGGCTTTGGGGGTTTCTATACTGTAGGCTTTGGGGGTTTCTATACTGTAGGCTTTGGGGGTTTCTATACTGTAGGCTTTGGGGGTTTCTATACTGTAGGCTTTGGGGGTCCCTATACTGTAGGCTTTGGGGGTCCCTATACTGTAGGCTTTGGGGGTCCCTATACTGTAGGCTTTGGGGGTTTCTATACTGTAGGCTTTGGGGGTCCCTATACTGTAGGCTTTGGGGGTCCCTATACTGTAGGCTTTGGGGGTTTCTATACTGTAGGCTTTGGGGGTCTCTATACTGTAGGCTTTGGGGGTCCCTATACTGTAGGCTTTGGGGGTCCCTATACTGTAGGCTTTGGGGGTCCCTATACTGTAGGCTTTGGGGGTCCCTATACTGTAGGCTTTGGGGGTCCCTATACTGTAGGCTTTGGGGGTTTCTATACTGTAGGCTTTGGGGGTCTCTATACTGTAGGCTTTGGGGTATCTATACTGTAGGCTTTGGGGGTCCCTATACTGTAGGCTTTGGGGGTCTCTATACTGTAGGCTTTGGGGGTCTCTATACTGTAGGCTTTGGGGGTTTCTATACTGTAGGCTTTGGGGGTTTCTATACTGTAGGCTTTGGGGGTTTCTATACTGTAGGCTTTGGGGGTCCCTATACTGTAGGCTTTGGGGTCCCTATACTGTAGGCTTTGGGGGTTTCTATACTGTAGGCTTTGGGGGTCCCTATACTGTAGGCTTTGGGGGTCCCTATACTGTAGGCTTTGGGGGTTTCTATACTGTAGGCTTTGGGGGTCTCTATACTGTAGGCTTTGGGGGTCCCTATACTGTAGGCTTTGGGGGTCCCTATACTGTAGGCTTTGGGGGTCCCTATACTGTAGGCTTTGGGGGTCCCTATACTGTAGGCTTTGGGGGTCCCTATACTGTAGGCTTTGGGGGTTTCTATACTGTAGGCTTTGGGGGTCTCTATACTGTAGGCTTTGGGGGTCTCTATACTGTAGGCTTTGGGGGTCCCTATACTGTAGGCTTTGGGGGTCTCTATACTGTAGGCTTTGGGGGTCCCTATACTGTAGGCTTTGGGGGTCCCTATACTGTAGGCTTTGGGGGTCCCTATACTGTAGGCTTTGGGGGTTTCTATACTGTAGGCTTTGGGGGTCCCTATACTGTAGGCTTTTGGGGTCCCTATAGCGTAGGCTTTGGGGGTCCCTATACTGTAGGCTTTGGGGGTTTCTATACTGTAGGCTTTGGGGGTCCCTATACTGTAGGCTTTGGGGGTCCCTATACTGTAGGCTTTGGGGGTTTCTATACTGTAGGCTTTGGGGGTCCCTATACTGTAGGCTTTGGGGGTCTCTATACTGTAGGCTTTGGGGGTCCCTATACTGTAGGCTTTGGGGGTCCCTATACTGTAGGCTTTGGGGGTCCCTATACTGTAGGATTTGGGGGTCCCTATACTGTAGGCTTTGGGGGTCCCTATACTGTAGGCTTTGGGGGTCCATATACTGTAGGCTTTGGGGGTCCCTATACTGTAGGCTTTGGGGGTCCCTATACTGTAGGCTTTGGGGGTCCCTATACTGTAGGCTTTGGGGGTCTATACTGTAGGCTTTGGGGGTCCCTATACTGTAGGCTTTGGGGGTTTCTATACTGTAGGCTTTGGGGGTGCTCTATACTGTAGGCTTTGGGGGTCTCTATGCTGTAGGCTTTGGGGGTCTCTATGCTGTAGGCTTTGGGGGTCCCTATGCTGTAGGCTTTGGGGGTCCCTATGCTGTAGGCTTTGGGGGTCCCTATGCTGTAGGCTTTGGGGGTCTCTATGCTGTAGGCTTTGGGGGTCTCTATGCTGTAGGCTTTGGGGGTCTCTATGCTGTAGGCTTTGGGGGTCTCTATGCTGTAGGCTTTGGGGGTTTCTATACTGTAGGCTTTTAGGGGTCCCTATGCTGTAGGCTTTGGAGGTCTCTATACTGTAGGCTTTGGGTGTCTCTATACTGTAGGCTTTGGGGGTCCCTATACTGTAGGCTTTGGGGGTCCCTATACTGTAGGCTTTGGGGGTCCCTATACTGTAGGCTTTGGGGGTCTATACTGTAGGCTTTGGGGGTCCCTATACTGTAGACTTTGGGGGTCCATACTGTAGGCTTTGGGGGTCCCATACTGTAGGCTTTGGGGGTTTCTATACTGTAGGCTTTGGGGGTCCCATACTGTAGGCTTTGGGGGTCTCTATACTGTAGGCTTTGGGGGTCTATACTGTAGGCTTTGGGGGTCTATACTGTAGGCTTTGGGGGTCCGTATGCTGTAGGCTTTGGGGGTCCCATACTGTAGGCTTTGGGGGGGGGGGCTATACCTTTCAGTCCCTTTCTCCTGGGTGACATGGAACTGAATGGGGGAGAGACGTTTCTTCAGCTCCTCCTGAGAGAAGGACTTGGGCCATGTCTTCTTGGTCCGGCAGGTTCCTATAGGAGGAGAAGGGAAGAGTTAAGGTCTCAGAACCACTACTGTGGCCAGGGGGAGGGTCTCAGAACCACTACTGTGGTCAGGGGGAGGGTCTCAGAACCACTACTGTGGCCAGGGGGAGGGTCTCAGAACCACTACTGTGGCCAGGGGGAGGGTCTCAGAACCACTACTGTGGCCAGGGGGAGGGTCTCAGAACCACTACTGTGGCCAGGGGGAGGGTCTCAGAACCACTACTGTGGCCAGGGGGAGGGTCTCAGAACCACTACTGTGGCCAGGGGGAGGGTCTCAGAACCACTACTGTGGCCAGGGGGAGGGAGGGGTGGTGAGGGACGGTGCGTCTCCTCCGTTCTGTCTCCCCCTTGACCCCTTCTGCCTTTACTAGAGTCCCTCATCATTATTTATAAATCATCACCGCTAGGGCCAGGAGTTTTCCCAGGTCAGGAGAAACTCAGGACCCATGCTACTCATCGCACTCCCTTGTCTAAACAAGATGCTCAGGCACTGCTCTCATATCACTTCCAGGCAAGAGGAGCACTCGTTCATCACTTCATCAATATAAAACTAAATGTCATACAATTTAGTAGAAGGGGACTGAGTGGGGAGGTGTGAATGAAAACTTTTGGTTTTTAGATTGTAATTACTTGACTCTTGCCTGGAACTGACCACTGTTTTTGCATTGATCATGACTTCTCTACAGTTAGTGTGTGTGTGTGTGTGTGTATGTGTGTGTGTGTGTGTGTGTGTGTGTGTGTGTGTGTGTGTGTGTGTGTGTGTGTGTGTGTGTGGTGGGGGTGTGCTACAGCCAAAGCAAGTCCTGGAGCAGACCAGACTGATTCCACAAAGCTAACAACTCAAATATAGTCGAGGTAAAAATCTCTAGCGGACAGAGAATATGGAAACGTCAAAGCTTGTGACCCCAAATGTACTCAAGGTTTCAGTTCTGGGTTAACCCGAGATGACAGGGGAGCTAGATGAGAGACAGGACAGGGGAGCTAGATGAGAGACAGGACAGGGGAGCTAGATGAGAGGCAGGACAGGCGGAGCTAGATGAGAGGCAGGACAGGGGGAGCTAGATGAGAGGCATGACAGGGGAGCTAGATGAGAGGCAGGACAGGCGGAGCTAGATGAGAGGCAGGACAGGGGGAGCTAGATGAGAGGCATGACAGGGGAGCTAGATGAGAGGCAGGACAGGGGGAGCTAGATGAGAGGCATGACAGGGGAGCTAGATGAGAGGCAGGACAGGCGGAGCTAGATGAGAGGCAGGACAGGGGGAGCTAGATGAGAGGCATGACAGGGGAGCTAGATGAGAGGCAGGACAGGCGGAGCTAGATGAGAGGCAGGACAGGGGGAGCTAGATGAGAGGCATGACAGGGGAGCTAGATGAGAGGCAGGACAGGCGGAGCTAGATGAGAGGCAGGACAGGGGGAGCTAGATGAGAGGCATGACAGGGGAGCTAGATGAGAGGCAGGACAGGGGGAGCTAGATGAGAGGCATGACAGGGGAGCTAGATGAGAGGCGGGACAGGGGGAGCTAGATGAGAGGCAGGACAGGGGAGCTAGATGAGAGGCATGACAGGGGAGCTAGATGAGAGGCAGGACAGGCGGAGCTAGATGAGAGGCAGGACAGGGGGGAGCTAGATGAGAGGCATGACAGGGGAGCTAGATGAGAGGCAGGACAGGGGGAGCTAGATGAGAGGCATGACAGGGGAGCTAGATGAGAGGCGGGACAGGGGGAGCTAGATGAGAGGCAGGACAGGGGAGCTAGATGAGAGGCAGGACAGGGGGAGCTAGATGAGAGGCGGGACAGGGGGAGCTAGATGAGAGGCATGACAGGGGAGCTAGATGAGAGGCATGACAGGGGAGCTAGATGAGAGGCAGGACAGGGGGAGCTAGATGAGAGGCGGGACAGGGGGAGCTAGATGAGAGGCGGGACAGG
>NW_027014853.1:167304-209272 GCF_036934945.1 Oncorhynchus masou masou | reverse complement strand
AGTCAGTAGGAGAGTACCCTCTACCATCCCCTTACCTCACACAGTCAGTCAGTAGGAGAGTACCCTCTACCAACCCCTTACCTCACACAGTCAGTCAGTAGGAGAGTACCCTCTACCATCCCCTTACCTCACACAGTCAGTCAGTAGGAGAGTACCCTCTACCATCCCCTTACCTCACACAGTCAGTCAGTCAGTAGGAGAGTACCCTCTACCATCCCCTTACCTCACACAGTCAGTCAGTAGGAGAGTACCCTCTACCATCCCCTTACCTCACACAGTCAGTCAGTCAGTAGGAGAGTACCCTCTACCATCCCCTTACCTCACACAGTCAGTCAGTCAGGAGAGAGTACCCTCTACCATCCCCTTACCTCACACAGTCAGTCAGTCAGGAGAGTACCCTCTACCATCCCCTTACCTCACACAGTCAGTCAGTCAGAGTACCCTCTACCATCCCCTTACCTCACACAGTCAGTCAGTACCCTCTACCATCCCCTTACCTCACACAGTCAGTCAGTAGGAGAGTACCCTCTACCATCCCCTTACCTCACACAGTCAGTCAGTCAGTAGGAGAGTACCCTCTACCATCCCCTTACCTCACACAGGCAGTCAGTAGGAGAGTACCCTCTACCATCCCCTTACCTCACACAGTCAGTCAGTAGGAGAGTACCCTCTACCATCCCCTTACCTCACACAGTCAGTCAGTCAGGAGAGTACCCTCTACCATCCCCTTACCTCACACAGTCAGTCAGTAGGAGAGTACCCTCTACCATCCCCTTACCTCACACAGTCAGTCAGTAGGAGAGTACCCTCTACCATCCCCTTACCTCACACAGTCAGTCAGTAGGGAGAGTACCCTCTACCATCCCCTTACCTCACACAGTCAGTCAGTCAGTAGAGAGTACCCTCTACCATCCCCTTACCTCACACAGTCAGTCAGTAGGAGAGTACCCTCTACCATCCCCTTACCTCACACAGTCAGTCAGTAGGAGAGTACCCTCTACCATCCCCTTACCTCACACAGTCAGTCAGTCACCCTCTACCATCCCCTTAGGAGAGTACCCTCTACCATCCCCTTACCTCACACAGTCAGTCAGTAGGAGAGTACCCTCTACCATCCCCCTACCTCACTCAGTCAGTCAGTAGGAGAGTACCCTCTACCATCCCCTTACCTCACACAGTCAGTCAGTAGGAGAGTACCCTCTACCATCCCCCCTTACCTCACACAGTCAGTCAGTAGGAGAGTACCCTCTACCATCCCCTTACCTCACACAGTCAGTCAGTAGGAGAGTACCCTCTACCATCCCCTTACCTCACACAGTCAGTCAGTAGGAGAGTACCCTCTACCATCCCCTTACCTCACACAGTCAGTCAGTCAGGAGAGTACCCTCTACCATCCCCTTACCTCACACAGTCAGTCAGTAGGAGAGTACCCTCTACCATCCCCTTACCTCACACAGTCAGTCAGTCAGTAGTCAGTCAGAGTACCCTCTACCATCCCCTTACCTCACACAGTCAGTCAGTAGGAGAGTACCCTCTACCATCCCCTTACCTCACACAGTCAGTCAGTAGGAGAGTACCCTCTACCATCCCCTTACCTCACACAGTCAGTCAGTCAGTAGAGAGTACCCTCTACCATCCCCTTACCTCACAGTCAGTCAGTCAGTAGGAGAGTACCCTCTACCATCCCCTTACCTCACACAGTCAGTCAGTAGGAGAGTACCCTCTACCATCCCCTTACCTCACACAGTCAGTCAGTAGGAGAGTACCCTCTACCATCCCCTTACCTCACACAGTCAGTCAGTAGGGAGAGTACCCTCTACCATCCCCTTACCTCACACAGTCAGTCAGTCAGTAGGAGAGTACCCTCTACCATCCCCTTACCTCACACAGTCAGTCAGTAGGAGAGTACCCTCTACCATCCCCTTACCTCACACAGTCAGTCAGTCAGGAGAGTACCCTCTACCATCCCCTTACCTCACACAGTCAGTCAGTAGGAGAGTACCCTCTACCATCCCCTTACCTCCACAGTCAGTCACACACAGTCAGTAGGAGAGCACCCTCTACCATCCCCTTACCTCACACAGTCAGTCAGTCAGTAGGAGAGTACCCTCTACCATCCCCTTACCTCACACAGTCAGTCAGTCAGTAGGAGAGTACCCATCCCCTTACCTCACACTCAGTAGGAGAGTACCCTCTACCATCCCCTTACCTCACACAGTCAGTCAGTAGGAGAGTACCCTCTACCATCCCCTTACCTCACACAGTCAGTCAGTCAGTCAGTGGAAGAACATGGAGGCAGTCCTGTTTCAGTTTAACCCAACATTCCACATCACACACACACAGTAGGACTCACCCCTTACACACACAGTCAGTCACACACACCATCCCCTTACCTCACACACACACCCTCACATCCCACCTCACACTCCAACCCTCTGCCTCCCTTCACCTCCTTCTACCATCCCCTAAAAAGTAACCCCTCTCCCCCAGTCCTGTTTCAGGACATAGAAAAGTGGGCATCAATGCACTCCATTCCCCCCTTCCTCGTTCCCTCCTTGTGCGTAAAAAGTAACTCCAGGACATAGAAAAGTGGGCTTTCATTTTCTCCATTCATATGGTTTCAATCTAACAGGCAGGAATTCTCCCTCCCACATCCCCTCCACCCTCCCTCCCCCTCCCTCCCGAAGAACCCCTCCCTCCCTCCCTCCCTCCCAAACCACACACACCTCCTCCCCAAAACCTGAAATGGGAACGACCTCACCGGCAGCCAGATTCCTGCTCCGCACGGGGAAAATCCCAACGTTCCAGAAATGGAAAAACAGAGTTCCTTCCTTCCTTTTAAAGAAACGACAATGGTTACCGAAGCCCCGGCAGCACACTACGGCTGCATTCAAAACGCCATTCACTGTTCCCCGTGTAGCGCCCATAAAGGCGTCGTCATGCTTCCCATTCGGGGAAAAAAAAGTCGTGAAAAGTTTGTGCTCATATTATGACAATGATTGCGTGACGTTTTTTTGTTGTTATCGGGCTTCGTCATGGGTTGTTTCGGGTTCTTTCCCCTCTCGAAGCACAGTTCTTTCCCTTTGTCATGTCATTGGTCAACAGAAGCAAGTCGAAGTTCAGGAGCTGTCAAGGTCAACACCCAATTTGTCATGTCATTGGTCAACAGAATGGATTCTTCAATTAACTGTCATGTCATTGGTCAACAGAATGGATTCTTCAATTGACTGTCATGTCATTGGTCAACAGAATGGATTCTTCAATTGACTGTCATGTCATTGGTCAACAGAATGGATTCTTCAATTGACTGTCATGTCATTGGTCAACAGAATGGATTCTTCAATTCACTGTCATGTCATTGGTCAACAGAATGGATTCTTCAAGTAACTGTCATGTCATTCAACAATAGACAAATTGTTTTGAGAAAATACTGCAGCAAACTGTTTTAGATGTAAAATTGTGCGACTAAGATCCACTCGTTAAAATTAATGACATATTTCTTGTTACTCAACATGACCAAAAGTATGTGGACACCTGCTCGTCCAACATCTCATTCCAAAATCCATTCTCAAAGGTGTTCGGTGAGGTTGAGGTCAGGGTTCTGTGCAGGCCAGTCAAGTTCTTCCACACTGGTCTCGAAAAAATAATTTCTGTATGGACCTCGCTTTGTGAACTGTATGGACCCCCGCTTCATGCTGAAACAGGAAAGGACCATCCCCAAACTGTTGCCACAAAGTCAGAAGCACAGAATCGTCTAGAATGTCATTGTATGCTGTAGTGTTTATGCATTGGGGCTGGTAGCGTTCTCCTGGCATCCGCCAAACCCAGTTTCGTCCGTCGGACTGCCAGACGGTGAAGCGTGACTCATCACTCCGGAGAATATGTTTCCACTGGCGACGACTTTACCTCCCTCCAGCCGACGCTCGGCGTAGCGCATGGTGATCTTAGGCTTGTGTGCGGCTGCTCGGGCCATGGAAACCCATTTTCATGAAGCTCCCGACAAACAGTTCTTGTGCTGACGTGGCTTCGAGAGGCAGTCTGGGAACTCTCGATTTTATACACCTGTCAGTAACAGGTGGGGCTGAAATAGCCGAATCCACTAATTAGAAGGGTTGTCCACATACTGCTGTATATATTGTGGATGAAGGGGTGTCCACATACACTATACACAAACGTATCTTAGAATAATTGTGACTATGTTGTGGAAGTGTATACTGGCTAAGGCGTGTCACGATTGTAAAACAGTACGATTGTCGCTTTTTTCTCATTTTTCAAGCAAAGGTCTTTTTTGGAGGGACTATGGCGCCCAAACAAACAAGTGTGCTCAAGGCACCAGCCGAACCAAAGCATATGGGAGCCTTAAGATTCTGGTCTAAAGTAGTGCACTATGTAGGGAATAGGGACCTGGTCTAAAGTAGTGCACTATGTAGGGAATAGGGCTCTGGTCTAAAGTAGTACACTTTGTAGGGAATATGGCCCTAGTCTAAAGTAGTGCACTTTGTAGGGAATAAGGCCCTGGTCTAAAGTAGTACACTATGTAGGGAATAGGGACCTGGTCTAAAGTAGTACACTTTGTAGGGAATAGGGCTCTGGTCTAAGGTAGTGCACTTTGTAGGGAATAGGGCCCTGGTCTAAAGTAGTGCACTTTGTAGGGAATAGGGCCCTGGTCTAAAGTAGTGCACTTTGTAGGGAATAGGGCCCTGGTCTAAGGTAGTGCACTTTGTAGGGAATAGGGCCCTGGTCTAAAGTAGTGCACTTTGTAGGGAATAGGGCCCTGGTCTAAAGTAGTGCACTATGTAGGGAATAGGGCCTGGTCTAAAGTAGTGCACTTTGTAGGGAATAGGGCCCTGGTCTAAAGTAGTGCACTTTGTAGGGAATAGGGCCCTGGTCTAAAGTAGTGCACTTTGTAGGGAATAGGGCCCTGGTCTAAGGTAGTGCACTTTGTAGGGAATAGGGCCCTGGTCTAAAGTAGTGCACTTTGTAGGGAATAGGGCCCTGGTCTAAAGTAGTGCACTTTGTAGGGAATAGGGCCCTGGTCTAAAGTAGTGCACTTTGTAGGGAATAGGGCCTGGTCTAAGGTAGTGCACTTTGTAGGGAATAGGGCCCTGGTCTAAAGCAGTGCACTTTGTAGGGAATAAGGCCCTGGTCTAAAGTAGTGCACTTTGTAGGGAATAGGGTGCCATTTTGAGATGCAACCCTACTAATGACTCAGCAGTGATTTCCTTAAAGATGAAGGGAGAATGTGAAGGCATCATACAATGTTAGAAAATTACCATCCAGTTTCAGCCTGTCATTATAAACCTGCAGTCAGCGACGTCTCCTTAACAAAATGGCGTACTGATGGACATCTAGCTCCCCTGTCCTGCCTCTCATCTAGCTCCCCTGTCCTGCCTCTCATCTAGCTCCCCCTGTCCTGCCTCTCATCTAGCTCCCCCTGTCCTGCCTCTCATCTAGCTCCCCTGTCCTGCCTCTCATCTAGCTCCCCTGTCCTGCCTCTCATCTAGCTCCCCTGTCCTGTCTCTCATCTAGATCCCCTGTCCTGCCTCTCATCTAGCTCCCCCTGTCCTGCCTCTCATCTAGCTCCCCTGTCCTGCCTCTCATCTAGCTCCCCCTGTCCTGCCTCTCATCTAGCTCCCCTGTCCTGCCTCTCATCTAGCTCCCCTGTCCTGCCTCTCATCTAGCTCCCCCTGTCCTGCCTCTCATCTAGCTCCCCTGTCCTTCCTCTCATCTAGCTCCCCTGTCCTTCCTCTCATCTAGCTCCCCTGTCCCGCCTCTCATCTAGCTCCCCTGTCCTGCCTCTCATCTAGCTCCCCTGTCCTGCCTCTCATCTAGCTCCCCCTGTCCTGCCTCTCATCTAGCTCCCCTGTCCTGCCTCTCATCTAGCTCCCCTGTCCTGCCTCTCATCTAGCTCCCCTGTCCTGCCTCTCATCTAGCTCCCCCTGTCCTGCCTCTCATCTAGCTCCCCTGTCCTGCCTCTCATCTAGCTCCCCTGTCCTGCCTCTCATCTAGCTCCCCTGTCCTGCCTCTCATCTAGCTCCCCTGTCCTGCCTGCTCTCATCTAGCTCCCCTGTCCTGCCTCTCATCTAGCTCCCCCTGTCCTACCTCTCATCTAGCTCCCCTGTCCTGCCTCTCATCTAGCTCCCCCTGTCCTGCCTCTCATCTAGCTCCCCTGTCCTGCCTCTCATCTAGCTCCCCTGTCCTGCCTCTCATCTAGCTCCCCTGTCCTGCCTCTCATCTAGCTCCCCTGTCCTGCCTCTCATCTAGCTCCCCTGTCCTGCCTCTCATCTAGCTCCCCCTGTCCTGCCTCTCATCTAGCTCCCCCTGTCCTTCCTCTCATCTAGCTCCCCTGTCCTTCCTCTCATCTAGCTCCCCCTGTCCTGCCTCTCATCTAGCTCCCCTGTCCTGCCTCTCATCTAGCTCCCCTGTCCTGCCTCTCATCTAGCTCCCCCTGTCCTGCCTCTCATCTAGCTCCCCCTGTTCTGCCTCTCATCTAGCTCCCCCTGTCCTGCCTCTCATCTAGCTCCCCCTGTCCTGCCTCTCATCTAGCTCCCCTGTGCCTTCCTCTCATCTAGCTCCCCTGTCCTTCCTCTCATCTAGCTCCCCCTGTCCTTCCTCTCATCTAGCTCCCCCTGTCCCGCCTCTCATCTAGCTCCCCCTGTCCCGCCTCTCATCTAGCTCCCCATGTCCTGCCTCTCATTCCCTGTCATCCCCTGTCATCTCGGGTTAACCCTGAACTGAAACCTTGAATACATTTGGGGTCACAAGCTTTGACGTTTCCATATTCTCTGTCCACTAGAGATTTTTACCTCGACTATATTTGAGTTGTTAGCTTTGTGGAATCAGTCTGGTCTGCTCCAGGACTCCCTTTGGCTGTCATCACACCCCCACCCCCTCACCCCCCCCGCCCCACACACACACACACACACACACACACACACACACACACACACACACACACACACACACACACACACACACACACCCACACCACACACACACACACACACCCACACACTAACTGTAGAGAAGTCATGATCAATGCAAAAACAGTGGTCAGTTCCAGGCAAGAGTCAAGTAATTACAATCTAAAAACCAAAAGTCCCGCATTCACACTCCCCACTCAGTCCCCTTCTACTAATTTGTATGACATTTAGTTTTATATTGATGAAGTGATGGACGAGTGCTCCTCTTGCCTGGAACCTGAGTGATATAGCTCCCAGTGCCTGAGCATCTTGTTTAGACAAGGGAGTGTGATGAGTAGCATGGGTCCTGAGTTTCTCCTGACCTGGGAAAACTCCTGGCCCTCATCTAGCTCCCCCTGGTGATGATTTATAAATAATGATGAGGGACTCTAGTAAAGGCAGAAGGGGTCAGGGGGAGACAGAACGGAGGAGTCCTGCCTCTCATCCCCTGTCCTGCCGTCCCCTCACCACCCCTCCCTCCCCCTGGCCACAGTAGTGGTTCTGAGACCCTCCCCTGGCCACAGTAGTGGTTCATCTAGACCCTCCCCCTGGCCACAGTAGTGGTTCTGAGACCCTCCCCCTGGCCACAGTAGTGGTTCTGAGACCCTCCCCCTGGCCACAGTAGTGGTTCTGAGACCCTCCCCTGGCCACAGTAGTGGTTCTGAGACCCTCCCCTGGCCACAGTAGTGGTTCTGAGACCCTCCCCCTGGCCACAGTAGTGGTTCTGAGACCCTCCCCCTGGCCACAGTAGTGGTTCTGAGACCCTCCCCCTGGCCACAGTAGTGGTTCTGAGACCCTCCCCCTGGCCACAGTAGTGGTTCTGAGACCCTCCCCCTGGCCACAGTAGTGGTTCTGAGACCTTAACTCTTCCCTTCTCCTCCTATAGGAACCTGTCCTGACCAATCTAGACATGGCCCAAGTCCTTCTCTCAGGAGGAGCTGAAGAAACGTCATCTCCCCCATTCAGTTCCATGTCACCCAGGAGAGATTGGAACTCTCCCCCTGTCCTGCCTCTCATCTAGCCCCCCTGTCCCCCTCAAGCCCCCTACCCGTATAGCTCCCCCTGCCTACAGTATGTCCCCCCAAAGCCTACAGCATAGAGACCCCCAAAGCCTACAGTATAGAAACCCCCAAAGCCTACAGTATATGGACCCCAAAGCCTACAGCATAGAGACCCCCAAAGCCTACAGCATAGAGACCCCCAAAGCCTACAGCATAGGGACCCCCAAAGCCTACAGCCTCTCATCTAGACCCCCAAAGCCTACAGCATCAGAGACCCCCAAAGCCTACAGCATAGGGACCCCCAAAGCCTACAGTATAGGGACCCCCCCTGTCCTGCCTACAGTATAGGGACTCCCAAAGCCTACAGTATAGGGACCCCCAAAGCCTACAGTATAGGGACCCCTCAAGCCTACAGTATAGGGACCCCCAAAGCCTACAGTATAGCTCCCCTGACCCCCAAAGCCTACAGTATATTGGTCTCCCCCAAAGCCTACAGCATAGAGACCCCCTGCCTACAGCATAGAGACCCCCAAAGCCTACAGCATAGAGCCCCCCAAAGCCTACAGCACCCCTGGACCCCAAAGCCAACAGTATAGGGACTCCCAAAGTCCTGCAGTCATCTAGCTCCCCCCCCGCCTACAGTCTAGGGACCCCCCGCCTACAGTCTAGGGACCCCCTGCCTACAGCTATAGGGACCCCCAAAGCCTACAGTATAGGGACCCCCAAAGCCTACAGTATAGGGACCCCTCCCCTGCCTACATTATCTAGACCCCCAAACCCTACATCTAGCTCCCCCTGACCCCCAAAGCCTACAGCATAGAGACCCCCAAAGCCTACAGCATAGGGACCCCCAAAGCCTACAGCATAGGGACCCCCAAAGCCTACAGTATAGAAACCCCCAAAGCCTACAGCATAGAGACTCCCAAAGCCTACAGCATAGGGACCCCCAAAGCCTACAGCATAGGGACCCCCTGCCTACAGCATAGGGACCCCCAAAGCCTACAGTATAGAAACCCCCAAAGCCTACCTCTATCTAGCTCCCCCAAAGCCTACAGTATAGGGACCCCCAAAGCCTACATATAGGGACCCCCAAAGCCTACAGTATAGGAACCTTCAAAGCCTACAGTATAGGGACCCCCAAAGCCTACAGCATAGCTCCCGATGACCCCCAAAGCCTACAGCATAGAGACCCCCCTGCCTACAGCATAGATACCCCCAAAGCCTACAGCATAGATACCCCCAAAGCCTACAGCTAGATACCCCCAAAGCCTACAGCATAGATCCCCCAAAGCCTACATCTAGAGACCCCCAAAGCCTACAGCATAGAGACCCCAAAGCCTACAGTATAGAAACCCCCAAAGCCTACAGTATATGGACCCCCAAAGCCTACCTCTATCTACCCCCAAAGCCTACAGCTAGCTCCCCCCCTGCCTACAGCATCTAGTCCCCCCCGCCTACAGCATCTAGGGACCCCCAAAGCCTACAGCATCTAGGGACCCCTCAAAGCCTACAGCATAGGGACCCCCAAAGCCTACAGTCATAGAGACCCCAAAGCCTACAGTACATTTGAGACCCCCAAAGCCTTCCACATTCTCTGTCCGCTAGAGACCCCCTAAAGCCTACATCAATCAGGGACCCCCAACATGCCTACAGCAAGCTACATCATAGGGACCCCCAAAGCCTACAGCATAGGACCCCAAAGCCTACAAAACATAGAGACCCCAAAGCCTACACCATAGAGACCCCCAAAGCCTACAGCATAGGGACCCCCAAAGCCTACAGTATATTACCCCCAAAGCCTACAGCATAGGGACCCCCAAAGCCTACAGCATAGAGACCCCCAAAGCCTACATTATAGAGACCCCTCTTGCCTAACCTGAGTGATAGAGACCCCCAAAGCATCTTGTTTACAGTAGTAGGGACCCCCAAAGCCTACAGTATACCTGGGAAAACCCCCAAAGCCTACATGATTTATAAACCCCCAAAGCCTACAAAGCATAGGGACCCCCAAAGCCTACAGTCCCTCAGACCCCTCCCCCCCTG
Organism: Oncorhynchus masou masou; assembly: GCF_036934945.1. NCBI lineage: Eukaryota > Metazoa > Chordata > Actinopteri > Salmoniformes > Salmonidae > Oncorhynchus > Oncorhynchus masou. The sequence continues at coordinate 199,266 of NW_027014853.1, read as the reverse complement.
GCCTACAGTAGTGGTTCTGAGACCCCCCCTGCCTACAGTATGGTTCTGAGACCCCCCCTGCCTACAGCATGGTTCTGAGACCCCCCCCTGGCCACAGTAGTGGAGACCCCCAAAGCCTACAGCATAGTTCTGGACCCCCCCCTGCCTACAGTAGTGGGGACCCCCCCCTGCCTACAGTATAGGGACCCCCAAAGCCTACAGTAGTGGTTCTGAGACCCCCCCCTGGCCTACAGTATAGTCCTTCTGAGACCCCCCAAATTCTACAGCATAGGGACCCCCAAAGCCTACAGCATAGGGACCCCCAAAGCCTACCTTCTCAGCATAGGGACCCCCAAAGCCTACATCATAGGGACCCCCAAAGCCTACAGTCATAGGGACCCCGAAGCCTACAGCATAGAGACCCCAAAGCCTACAGCATAGAGACCCCAAAGCCTACAGCATAGGGACCCCGAAGCCTACAGTATAGGGACCCCCAAAGCCTACAGTATAGGGACCCCCAAAGCCTACAGTATAGGGACCCCTAAAGCCTACAGTATAGGGACCCCAAAGCCTACAGTATAGGGACCCCAAAGCCTACAGTATAGGGACCCCCAAAGCCTACAGTATAGGGACCCCCAAAGCCTACAGTATAGGGACCCCCAAAGCCTACAGCATAGAGACCCCCAAATCCTACAGTATAGGGACCCCTAAAGCCTACAGTATAGGGACCCCCAAAGCCTACAGTATAGGGACCCCCAAAGCCTACAGTATAGGGACCCCCAAAGCCTACAGTATAGGGACCCCCAAAGCCTACAGTATAGAAACCCCCAAAGCCTACACTATAGGGACCCCAAAAGTCTCAGCCTTCAGTGCATTTGGAAAGTATTCAGACCCCTTGACATTTTCCACATTTTGTTACGTTACAGCTTTATTCTAAAATGGATTAAATAGTTGTTTTCCCTCAATCTACACACAATACCCCACAATGACATCACAATACCCCACAATGACAAAGCAAAAACAGGTTTGTAGAAATGTTTGCAAATGTATAAAAAAGCCTACAATGAACTGATATCACATTTACATAAGTATTCAGACCCTTTAGTCAGCACTTTGTTGAAGCTCCTTTGGCATCAATTACAGCCTCAAGTCTTCTGGGGTAGGGCCCCCACATGCTTGGCACACCTGTATTTTGAAATTTCTCCAATTTTACACTGCAGATCCTCCCAGAGTTCCTGAGTGCTCTGGAAAGGTTTTTATCAAGAATCTTCTGTACTTTGCTTAAAGTTCATGTTTCCCTCGAATCTGACTAGTCTCCCAGTCCCTGTCGAATGAAAAACATCCCCACCAGCATGATGCACCACAGGTTTCACCATAGGGATGGTGCCACCACCATGCTTCACCATAAATGATGGTGCCACCACCGTGCTTCACCATAGGGATGGTGCCACCACCATGCTTCACCATAGGGATGGTGCCACCACCATGCTTCACCATAGGGATGGTGCCACCACCGTGCTTCACCATAGGGATGGTGCCACCACTGTGCTTCACCATAGGGATGGTGCCACTACCGTGCATCAGCATAGGGATGGTGCCACCACCGTGCTTCACCATAGGGATGGTGCCACCACCGTGCTTCACCATAGGGATGGTTCCCCACCGTGCTTCACCATAGGGATGCTGCCCCCACCGTGCTTCACCATAGGGATGCTGCCACCACCGTGCTTCACCATAGGGATGGTGCCACCACCGTGCTTCACCATAATCAAATCAAATCAAATTTATTTATATAGCCCTTCGTACATCAGCTGATATCTCAAAGTGCTGTACAGAAACCCAGCCTAAAACCCCAAACAGCAAGCAATGCAGGTGTAGAAGCACGGTGGTTAGGAAAAACTCCCTAGAAAGGCCAAAACCTAGGAAGAAACCTAGAGAGGAACCAGGCTATGTGGGGTGGCCAGTCCTCTTCTGGCTGTGCCGGGTAGAGATTATAGCAGAACATGGCCAAGATGTTCAAATGTTCATAAATGACCAGCATGGTCGAATAATAATAAGGCAGAACAGTTGAAACTGGAGCAGCAGCACGGCCAGGTGGACTGGGGACAGCAAGGAGTCACCATAGGGATGGTGCCACCAACGTGCTTCACCATAGGAATGGTGCCACCACCGTGCTTCACCATAGGGATGGTGCCACCACCGTGCTTCACCATAGGGATGGTGGTGCCACCACCGTGCTTCACCATAGGGATGCTGCCACCACCGTGCTTCACCATAGGGATGCTGCCACCACCGTGCTTCACCATAGGGATGCTGCCACCACCGTGCTTCACCATAGGGATGGTGCCACCACCGTGCTTCACCATAGGGATGGTGCCACCACCGTGCTTCACCATAGGGATGGTGCCACCACCGTGCTTCACCATAGGGATGGTGCCACCACCGTGCTTCACCATAGGGATGGTGCCACCACCGTGCTTCACCACAGGGATGGTGCCACCACCGTGCTTCACCACAGGGATGGTGCCACCACCGTGCTTCACCACAGGGATGGTGCCACCACCGTGCTTCACCACAGGGATGGTGCCACCACTGTGCTTCACCATAGGGATGCTAGGTTTATATTAACCCCTGCTGTACCAAACTCAATGCTAGGTTTATATTAACCCCCGCTGTACCAAACTAAATGCTAGGCTGGAAGCCAGGGGCAAATAATGTGTGAGTTGAGATGATTCAGACAGCAACGTGAACATGATGTTCTTATTGAGGCGCATTGGTCTATCACTGTTATTATGTGGTTGTCTTAAGTTGACTGCACTAACAGTAAGTAGCTCTGGATAAATGACTAAAATGACTTGCCTGGACTGTACGAGTGTAACGAGTGCGTTGATCCAATTCCCCCCTCACAGTGCCTTCAGAGGGGAATACACTGAATACAAAGAGGATGGGATCTACACCTGTGTTGTCTGCGGCTCCCCGTTGTTCAAGTAAGTTCTTAGAATGTCGGTGACATCATTACTGTATCCCCACTTCCTATCTCCTTCTGACTGGTCTAACCTTCCTCTCCTCAGAGCAAGTTTAGTCCCTTCTAGTCTCTCTCTGATTGGTTAAAGAGGCACTGGTCCCTCCTCTTAGTCCCTAGTTTCTCTCTAATTGGTTAAAGAGGCACTGTCCCTCCTCTTAGTCCCTAGTCTCTCTCTGATTGGTTAAAGAGGCACTGTCCCTCCTCTTAGTCCCTAGTCTCTCTCTGATTGGTTAAAGAGCCCCTGGCTTGTCTGACCCATTTAAAGGTTAACTGTAGCTGATAGGAGGCCAGAGCCATCCACCGAGCCTCGTTACCAGGTCGCCTGTTTCCCTGCGCAACACACAGAGCTTCAAAGACAACTGGACAGGATTTACAGCTCGGGTAGCCTTACAGAGAGAGACACGTACACACACGCAAATAGGACAACACACACACACACACACAGCCTCGTAGCTTAGACCCTATGTTCCCATTGGAGACGGTTTGGGAAGAACATCCCATAATATCAAGGAGAGGAGAGAACACCATTTAATTTATCTTTATTTCTTGTATATTGTTCGTGGCACTTTTGAAGTGCCTGCTGCTTGTTGTATTGTTTCTTTATAGTTGAGAGAAAAGCGACTTTGTCTATAATCCGCTGTCTCCCTTTTGCAGGTCCGAGACAAAGTTTGACTCTGGATCAGGTAGGTTTGACACGGCAAACATTTTAACCTTCACACGTTATTCCATGACTTCATCTGGCACCGACCAACCGCCTCACAAGTCCAGGCCACGCCGAGGACGAGTCACGTTGTCTTGTTTCACTTCGTTTGCTTCATGCTAAAATACATGGTAGAATATACTTGGTATAGAGTCCCAAATGGCACCTTATTCCCTATTTAGTGCATTACTTTAGACCAGGACCCATAGGGGTAGTGCACTACTTTAGACCAGGACCCATAGGGGTAGTGCACTACTTTAGACCAGGGCCCAGGGGGTAGTGCATTACTTTAGACCAGGACCCATAGGGGTAGTGCACTACTTTAGACCAGGGCCCAGGGGGTAGTGCACTACTTTAGACCAGGACCCATAGGGGTAGTGCACTACTTTAGACTAGGGCCCATAGGGGTAGTGCACTACTTTAGACCAGGGCCCATAGGGGTAGTGCACTACTTTAGACCAGGTCCCCATAGGGGTAGTGCATTACTTTAGACCAGGGACCCATAGGGGTAGTGCACTACTTTAGACCAGGGCCCCATAGGGGTAGTGCACTACTTTAGACCAGGGCCCCATAGGGGTAGTGCACTACTTTAGACCAGGGCCCCATAGGGGTAGTGCACTACTTTAGACCAGGACCCATAGGGGTAGTGCACTACTTTAGACCAGTGTCCAGGGGGTAGTGCACTACTTTAGACCAGGGCCCATAGGGGTAGTGCACTACTTTAGACCAGGGCCCCATAGGGGTAGTGCATTACTTTAGACCAGGACCCATAGGGGTAGTGCATTACTTTAGACCAGGACCCATAGGGGTAGTGCACTACTTTAGACCAGGGCCCCATAGGGGTAGTGCATTACTTTAGACCAGGACCCATAGGGGTAGTGCATTACTTTAGACCAGGACCCATAGGGGTAGTGCACTACTTTAGACCAGGGCCCCATAGGGGTAGTGCATTACTTTAGACCAGGCCCCATAGGGGTAGTGCACTACTTTAGACCAGGACCCATAGGGGAATACATAGAGAATAGGGTGCCATTTGGGATGTAGTGCACTACTTTAGACCAGGGCCCCATAGGGGTAGTGCACTACTTTAGACCAGGACCCCATAGGGGTAGTGCACTACTTTAGACCAGGACCCCATAGGGGTAGTGCACTACTTTAGACCAGGACCCCATAGGGGTAGTGCACTACTTTAGACCAGGGCCCCATAGGGGTAGTGCACTATTTTAGACCAGGGACCCATAGGGGTAGTGCACTACTTTAGACCAGGGCCCCATAGGGGTAGTGCACTACTTTACACCAGGGCCCCATAGGGGTAGTGCATTACTTTAGACCAGGACCCATAGGGGTAGTGCACTACTTTAGACCAGGGCCCCATAGGGGTAGTGCATTACTTTAGACCAGGACCCATAGGGGTAGTGCACTACTTTAGACCAGGACCCATAGGGGAATACATAGAGAATAGGGTGCCATTTGGGATGTAGTGCATTACTTTAGACCAGGACCCATAGGGGTAGTGCACTAGTTTAGACCAGGGCCCCATAGGGGTAGTGCACTACTTTAGACCAGGGCCCCATAGGGGAATACATAGAGAATAGGGTGCCATTTGGGATGTAGTGCACTACTTTAGACCAGGGCCCCATAGGGGTAGTGCACTACTTTAGACCAGGGCCCCATAGGGGTAGTGCACTACATTAGACCAGGCCCCACAGGGGAATACATAGAGAATAGGGTGCCATTTGGGATGTAGTGCACTACTTTAGACCAGGGCCCCATAGGGGTAGTGCACTACTTTAGACCAGGGCCCCATAGGGGTAGTGCACTACTTTAGACCAGGACCCATAGGGGTAGTGCACTACTTTAGACCAGGGCCCATAGGGGTAGTGCACTACTTTAGACCAGGGCCCCATAGGGGTAGTGCACTACTTTAGACCAGGGCCCCATAGGGGTAGTGCACTACTTTCTCTCTAGAACACTGAGAATCTCATTGGCCCCACAGTGGGAATACATAGAGAATAGGGTGCCATTTGGGATGTATCCCATGTTCCACTCAGCATAATGTCTAGCTGCCATCCCCAGGCTTCTCATCATCAGGAGCTCGTCATCTTTCTCTCTCTTTCTCTGGTCTTATTTACGCCAGTGGAGCCACCCTGCTGGCTAATATCACCTTCTTTGCAACGTGGTGTGTGTCTGTTTTGTCACCTGCTTGGTAAAGAAAAGGGTGTAGTCTGACAGTGTGTCTAGGTGTGTATGTGTGTGTCCTTCGGATTTCTGAGTAAAAACAAAAAAACACTTCCTGCCCTTCATTCTCTTGCTAGAACACTGAGAATCTCACTGCCGATAGGTCGTTATCACAGTGGGAGGCCCTTCATTCTCTCTCTAGAACACTGAGCATCTCACTGCCGATAGGTCGTTATCACAGTGGGAGGCCCTTCATTCTCTCTCTAGAACACTGAGAATCTCATTGCCGATAGGTCGTTATCACAGTGGGAGGCCCTTCATTCTCTTGCTAGAACACTGAGAATCTCATTGCCGATAGGTCGTTATCACAGTGGGAGGCCCTTCATTCTCTTGCTAGAACACTGAGCATCTCACTGCCGATAGGTCGTTATCACAGTGGGAGGCCCTTCATTCTCTTGCTAGAACACTGAGAATCTCACTGCCGATAGGTCGTTATCACAGTGGGTGGCCCTTCATTCTCTTGCTAGAACACTGAGAATCTCATTGCTGATAGGTCGTTATCACAGTGGGAGGCCCTTCATTCTCTCGCTAGAACACTGAGATCACTGCCGAACCTCAATCGCAATGCTCGTCAGTGGCCAAAAAACTTAGTTTGAGCCAATCAGAGAGCATGAACCCCTACGTGGGAGCCAACAAAATAAAATAAATGTCTGTACAGCCATGGATGAGCCAGTCACAATGCAGCCTAAGGGATGGTATCTAGCTAAATGCACAGATGCAATGTAGCCTAAGGGATGGTATCTAGCTAAATGCACAGATGCAATGTAGGCTAGGGATGGTATCTAGCTAAATGCACAGATGCAATGTAGCCTAAGGGATGGTATCTAGCTAAATGCACTGATGCAATGTAGCCTAAGGGATGGTATCTAGCTAAATGCACAGATGCAATGTAGCCTAAGGGATGGTATCTAGCTAAATGCACAGATGCAATGTAGCCTAAGGGATGGTATCTAGCTAAATGCACTGATGCAATGTAGCCTAAGGGATGGTATCTAGCTAAATGCACTGATGCAATGTAGCCTAAGGGATGGTATCTAGCTAAATGCACTGATGCAATGTAGCCTAAGGGATGGTATCTAGCTAAATGCACTGATGCAATGTAGCCTAAGGGATGGTATCTAGCTAAATGCACTGATGCAATGTAGCCTAAGGGATGGTATCTAGCTAAATGCACAGATGCAATGTAGCCTAAGGGATGGTATCTAGCTAAATGCACAGATGCAATGTAGCCTAAGGGATGGTATCTAGCTAAATGCACAGATGCAATGTAGCCTAAGGGATGGTATCTAGCTAAATGCACAGATGCAATGTAGCCTAAGGGATGGTATCTAGCTAAATGCACAGATGCAATGTAGCCTAAGGGATGGTATCTAGCTAAATGCACAGATGCAATGTAGCCTAAGGGATGGTATCTAGCTAAATGCACAGATGCAATGTAGCCTAAGGGATGATATCTAGCTAAATGCACAGATGCAATGTAGCCTAAGGGATGGTATCTAGCTAAATGCACAGATGCAATGTAGCCTAAGGGATGGTATCTAGCTAAATGCACAGATGCAATGTAGCCTAAGGGATGGTATCTAGCTAAATGCACAGATGCAATGTAGCCTAAGGGATGGTATCTAGCTAAATGCACAGATGCAATGCACACAACACTCCAAGCTAGCTAGCCACTGTAGCTAGTATTGACATTATAGATGGTGCACTAGTTTGACCAGGCCACCCTATTCTCTAGTCTAGATAGTGCACTAGTTTGACCAGGCCACCATATTCTCTAGTCTAGATAGTGCACTAGTTTGACCAGGCCACCATATTCTCTAGTCTAGATAGTGCACTAGTTTGACCAGGGAGCCACACTATTCTCTAGTCTAGATAGTGCACTAGTTTGACCAGGGAGCCACACTATTCTCTAGTCTAGATAGTGCACTAGTTTGACCAGGGAGCCACACTATTCTCTAGTCTAGATAGTGCACTAGTTTTGACCAGGGAGCCACACTATTCTCTAGTCTAGATAGTGCACTAGTTTTGACCATGTTCTCTAGTCTAGATAGTGCACTAGTTTTGACCAGGGAGCCACACTATTCTCTAGTCTAGATAGTGCACTAGTTTTGACCAGGGCCCCGCCCTGTTCTCTAGTCTAGATAGTGCACTAGTTTTGACCAGGGAGCCACACTATTCTCTAGTCTAGATAGTGCACTAGTTTTGACCAGGGCCCCACACTATTCTCTAGTCTAGATAGTGCACTAGTTTTGACCAGGGCCCCACACTATTCTCTAGTCTAGATAGTGCACTAGTTTTGACCAGGGCCCCACACTATTCTCTAGTCTAGATAGTGCACTAGTTTTGACCAGGGCCCCACATTATTCTCTAGTCTAGATAGTGCACTAGTTTTGACCAGGGCCCCGCCATGTTCTCTAGTCTAGATAGTGCACTAGTTTTGACCAGGGCCCCGCCATGTTCTCTAGTCTAGATAGTGCACTAGTTTTGACCAGGGCCCGCCATGTTCTCTAGTCTAGATAGTGCACTAGTTTTGACCAGGGCCCGCCATGTTCTCTAGTCTAGATAGTGCACTAGTTTTGACCAGGGAGCCACACTATTCTCTAGTCTAGATAGTGCTCTAGTTTTGACCAGGGATCCACACTGTTCTCTAGTCTAGATAGTGCACTAGTTTTGACCAGGGCCCCGCCCTGTTCTCTAGTCTAGATAGTGATCTAGTTTTGACCAGGGCCCCGCCCTGTTCTCTAGTCTAGATAGTGCACCAGTTTTGACCAGCACCTGGGCCCATAGGGGTCTGGTCAAAAGTAATTTTTTAAAATGTAATTTATTTAACCGTTTTTATTTAAGTAGGCAAGTCAGTTAAGAACATTCTTATTTCACAATGGCGGCCTACAAAAAGACAACAAGGCCTCCTGGCGGGACGGGGACTGGAATAAAAAATAAAAATATATAGGACAAAACCACACATCATCACAAGAGAGACACCACAACACTATATAAAGAGAGAGACCTAATGACAACAACACAGCACGGCGGTAGCAACACAGCACGGCGGTAGCGACACGGCACGGCGGTAGCGACACAGCACGGCGGTAGCGACACAGCACGGCGGTAGCGACACAGCACGGCGGTAGCGACACAGCACGGCGGTAGCGACACAGCACGGCGGCAGCGACACAACACGGCGGTAGCGACACAGCACGGCGGTAGCAACACAGCACGGTAGCAAAACATTATTGAGCAGAGACAACAGCAGCACATAGTGCAAGAAGTAAGAGCAGTGCATTACATAGACTGTGTCCTAAATGGTATCCTCTAAGACACTTCCAGAGAGGTGTTTTTAGATGAAAGCTATCTGGGAGTCTGTCATAGCTCATCCTTTAGGAATTCCTGTTGGGTTTAATTGCAGTCTCTCTCTCTCTCTCTGACCAGCGATTTGTCTTAGGCTGTAATTAGGAAATACCTGAGAGGGGAGATCGGCCGCGGTGTCACTGGAGAGCGGGGAGGAACTGTGGTGAATGCTACGATTCTTTTACTAAAGGGTTTCAGGGAAATGATTTTGAATGAGGATGAGTGAATGAGGTACGTTCTCAGAAACAACCCTCCTTCTGGAAAGCTATGTGGGGCAGGCTTTTGCTCCAGCCCTACTAGAAGACACCTGTTTCAGCTAACCAAGGTCCCGAGGAGCAGTGGCCTAGTGGCGAAGTTGAGATGAACAATAGGCGGAGATAGAGAGGTGTGTGTGTGTGTGGGGGGGGGGGAGATGGAGAGACATGTTGTGTGTCCACAAGCACCAAAAACATGTGCTGTATTTTCTACAAAATGTTTACGTCCCTCAAATCAACGTTTCCTTCAACAACTGAACAGGGTGTACCCTTAATAGTGGACTAAATGCTACCCTATTCCCTTAATAGTGGACTAAATGCTACCCTATTCCCTTAATAGTGGACTAAATTCTACCCTATTCCCTTAATAGTGGACTAAATGCTACCCTATTCCTTTAATAGTGGACTAAATGCTACCCTATTCCCTTAATAGTGGACTAAATGCTACCCTATTCCCTTAATAGTGGACTAAATGCTACCCTATTCCCTTAATAGTGGACTAAATGCTACCCTATTCCCTTAATAGTGGACTAAATGCTACCCTATTCCCTTAATAGTGGACTAAGTGCTACCCTATTCCCTTAATAGTGGACTAAATGCTACCCTATTCCCTTAATAGTGGACTGCTGTTGTCTAAACCAGGGCTTGTGTACTAAATGCTACCCTATTCCCTTAATAGGCTACACTGCTCCATTCACTGAGTCTCTAACCAGTGGTAATAAAGCGCACACACACGCGCACGCACTCCAGTGTGTGAAGTTGGAGTTCGGGATTCTCCTCTTCTGACTCATAGATTCCTCTATTCCCCAGTGTGTTTCCTGTGTAGCTGTGGAATTTCATGGCTTTGTAGTCGTTGGCCAAAGCCGTCCCCTCCCCTAACTCCTCAGGGGTAGACGGTTTACAGCTTGAGGGGGATGGGGACTGTGGTTGTTGATGACCTACCGCAGGGAGACCATGGTGTTGGAGCTGTAGCTGGTGGTCCAGGGTGATGGACAGGGGGTGGTGCTTGTTTCAGGGAGCTGGTGGTCCAGGGTGATGGACAGGGGGTGGTGCTTGTTTCAGGGAGCTGGAGGCTCCAGGGTGATGGACAGGGGTGGTGCTTGTTTCAGGGAGCTGGAGGCTCCAGGGTGATGGACAGGGGGTGGTGCTTGTTTCAGGGAGCTGGTGGTCCAGGGTGATGGACAGGGGGTGGTGCTTGTTTCAGGGAGCTGGTGGTCCAGGGTGATGGACAGGGGTGGTGCTTGTTTCAGGGAGCTGGTGGTCCAGGGTGATGGACAGGGGGTGATGCTTGTTTCAGGGAGCTGGTGGTCCAGGGTGATGGACAGGGGGTGGTGCTTGTTTCAGGGAGCTGGAGGCTCCAGGGTGATGGACAGGGGGTGGTGCTTGTTTCAGGGAGCTGGAGGCTCCAGGGTGATGGACAGAGGGTGGTGCTTGTTTCAGGGAGCTGGAGGCTCCAGGGTGATAGACAGGGGGTGGTGCTTGTTTCAGGGAGCTGGAGGCTCCAGGGTGATGGACAGGGGGTGGTGCTTGTTTCAGGGAGCTGGAAGCTCCAGGGTGATGGAGCTTGTTTCAGGGAGCTGGAGGCTCCAGGGTGATGGACAGGGGGTGGTGCTTGTTTCAGGGAGCTGGAGGCTCCAGGGTGATGGACAGGGGTGGTGCTTGTTTCAGGGAGCTGGAGGCTCCAGGGTGATGGACAGGGGTGGTGCTTGTTTCAGGGAGCTGGTGGTCCAGGGTGATGGACAGGGGTGGTGCTTGTTTCAGGGAGCTGGAGGCTCCAGGGTGATGGACAGGGGGTGGTGCTTGTTTCAGGGAGCTGGAGGCTCCAGGGTGATGGACAGGGGGTGGTGCTTGTTTCAGGGAGCTGGAGGCTCCAGGGTGATGGACAGGGGGTGGTGCTTGTTTCAGGGAGCTGGTGGTCCAGGGTGATGGACAGGGGGTGGTGTTTGTTTCAGGGAGCTGGTGGTCCAGGGTGATGGACAGGGGGTGGTGCTTGTTTCAGGGAGCTGGTGGTCCAGGGTGATGGACAGGGGGTGGTGCTTGTTTCAGGGAGCTGGAGGCTCCAGGGTGATGGACAGGGGGTGGTGCTTGTGTCAGGGAGCTGGAGGCTCCAGGGTGATGGACAGGGGTGGTGCTTGTTTCAGGGAGCTGGAGGCTCCAGGGTGATGGACAGGGGTGGTGCTTGTTTCAGGGAGCTGGTGGTCCAGGGTGATGGACAGGGGGTGGTGTTTGTTTCAGGGAGCTGGAGGCTCCAGGGTGATGGACAGGGGGTGGTGCTTGTTTCAGGGAGCTGGAGGCTCCAGGGTGATGGACAGGGGGTGGTGCTTGTTTCAGGGAGCTGGAGGCTCCAGGGTGATGGACAGGGGGTGGTGCTTGTTTCAGGGAGCTGGTGGTCCAGGGTGATGGACAGGGGGTGGTGCTTGTTTCAGGGAGCTGGAGGCTCCAGGGTGATGGACAGGGGGTGGTGCTTGTTTCAGGGAGCTGGAGGCTCCAGGGTGATGGACAGGGGGTGGTGCTTGTTTCAGGGAGCTGGAGGCTCCAGGGTGATGGACAGGGGGTGGTGCTTGTTTCAGGGAGCTGGAGGCTCCAGGGGTAGACTGATAGGACCTGAAGAGGAAAAACATGGAGGAGAGTCTGGTTGTTGATGACCTGCCACAGGGAGATGGAAGGAGGGAGGGATGGGGGAGGAGAGGGGAGGGAGGGATGGGGGAGGAGAGTCTGGTTGTTGATGACCTACCACAGGGAGATGGAAGGAGGGAGGGATGGGGGAGGAGAGTCTGGTTGATGATGACCTACCACAGGGAGATGGAAGGAGGGAGGGATGGGGGAGGAGAGTCTGGTTGTTGATGACCTACCACAGGGAGATGGAAGGAGGGAGGGATGGGGGAAGAGAGTTTGGTTGATGATGACCTACCACAGGGAGATGGAAGGAGGGAGAGTCGTAGGAAGGAGAGGGAGAGTCGTAGGAAGGAGAGGGAGAGTCGTAGGAAGGAGAGGGAGAGTCGTAGGAAGGAGAGGGAGAGTCGTAGGAAGGAGAGGGAGAGTCGTAGGAAGGAAGCTGGTGGGTCCAGGAGGTAGATTGTTAGGGGCTTGAGGAGCACGGTGGAGGATGGATGGGTGGGGGGGGGGGGTTTAGGGTCTGTTTGTTGTACTACAGAGAGCTCTGTGGGGTCCAGGGTGGAGAGGGGTGGTGGACGGCTGCAGGATCTGGTTGGTGTACCGTAGGGGGCTGACGGTTCATGGAGATAGGGTGGTGGATGGCTGCAGGGTCTGGTTGGTGTACCGTAGTGGGCTGACGGTTCATGGAGATAGGGTGGTGGATGGCTGCAGGATCTGGTTGGTGTACCGTAGGGGGCTGACGGTTCATGGAGATAGGGTGGTGGATGGCTGCAGGGTCTGGTTGGTGTACCGTAGGGGGCTGACGGTTCATGGAGATAGGGTGGTGGATGGCTGCAGGGTCTGGTTGGTGTACCGTAGGGGGCTGACGGTTCATGGAGATAGGGTGGTGGACGGCTGCAGGGTCTGGTTGGTGTACCGTAGGGGGCTGACGGTTCATGGAGCTCGGGTTCAGGGATAGACGGCTGCAGGGTCTGGTTGGTGTACCGTAGGGGGCTGACGGTTCATGGAGCTCGGGTTCAGGGATAGACGGCTGCAGGGTCTGGTTGGTGTACCGTAGGGGGCTGACGGTTCATGGAGATAGGGTGGTGGACGGCTGCAGGGTCTGGTTGGTGTACCGTAGGGGGCTGACGGTTCATGGAGATAGGGTGGTGGACGGCTGCAGGATCTGGTTGGTGTACCGTAGGGGGCTGACGGTTCATGGAGATAGGGTGGTGGACGGCTGCAGGGTCTGGTTGGTGTACCGTAGGGGCTGACGGTTCATGGAGCTAGGGTGGTGGACGGCTGCAGGGTCTGGTTGGTGTACCGTAGGGGGCTGACGGTTCATGGAGATAGGGTGGTGGACGGCTGCAGGGTCTGGTTGGTGTACCGTAGGGGGCTGACGGTTCATGGAGATAGGGTGGTGGACGGCTGCAGGGTCTGGTTGGTGTACCGTAGGGGCTGACGGTTCATGGAGATAGGGTGGTGGACGGCTGCAGGGTCTGGTTGGTGTACCGTAGGGGGCTGACGGTTCATGGAGATAGGGTGGTGGACGGCTGCAGGGTCTGGTTGGTGTACCGTAGGGGGCTGACGGTTCATGGAGATAGGGTGGTGGACGGCTGCAGGGTCTGGTTGGTGTACCGTAGGGGCTGACGGTTCATGGAGATAGGGTGGTGGACGGCTGCAGGGTCTGGTTGGTGTACCGTAGGGGCTGACGGTTCATGGAGCTAGGGTGGTGGACGGCTGCAGGGTCTGGTTGGTGTACCGTAGGGGGCTGACGGTTCATGGAGATAGGGTGGTGGACGGCTGCAGGATCTGGTTGGTGTACCGTAGGGGGCTGACGGTTCATGGAGCTAGGGTGGTGGACGGCTGCAGGGTCTGGTTGGTGTACCGTAGGGGGCTGACGGTTCATGGAGCTCGGGTGGTGGACGGTTGCAGGGTCTGGTTGGTGTACCGTAGGGGGCTGACGGTTCATGGAGCTCGGGTTCAGGGATAGACGGCTATGCCTGAGGAGGAGAAAAGGGTGGAGGAATGGGAGGGGCTTGTAGTATTACAGGAAGCTTGGTTGGGTCCAATGGCTCAGGTCACATCCAGTGATGACTTCTGTTTTCTACCGCAGATAGAGATATGATCTATCTTTTGTTTTCTACCGCAGATAGAGATATGGTCTGTCTTCTGTTTTCTACCGCAGATAGAGATATGATCTATCTTCTGTTTTCTACCGCAGATAGAGCTTTGATCTATCTTCTGTTTTCTACCGCAGATAGAGATTTGATCTATCTTCTGTTTTCTACCGCAGATAGAAATATGATCTATCTTCTGTTTTCTACCGCAGATAGAGATATGATCTATCTTCTGTTGGAGCACCGTTCACGGTGTATATTAATACACAGCTGGTTCTCATCCCTCCCCTTCTCCCTCCTGCCCTCCCTCCCCTTCTCCCTCCTGCCCTCCCCTTCTCCCTCCTGCCCTCCCTCCCCTTCTCCCTCCTGCCCTCCCTCCCCCTTCTCCCTCCTGCCCTCCCTCTCCTTCTCCCTCCTGCCCTCCCTCCCCTTCTCCCTCCTGCCCCTCCCTCCCCCCTTCTCCCTCCCTGCCCTCCCTCCCCTTCTCCCTCCTGCCCTCCCTCCCCTTCTCCCTCCTGCCCTCCCTCCCCTTCTCCCTCCTGCCCTCCCTCCCTTTCTCCCTCCCTTCTCCCTCCTGCCCTCCCTCCCCTTCTCCCTCCTGCCCTCCCTCTCCTTCTCCCTCCTGCCCTCCCTCCCCTTCTCCCTCCTGCCCTCCCTCCCCTTCTCCCTCCTGCCCTCCCTCCCCCCTGCCCTCCCTCCCCCTTCTCCCTCCCTGCCCTCCCTCCCCTTCTCCCTCCTGCCCTCCCTCCCCTCCTGCCCTCCCTCCCCTTCTCCCTCCTGTCCTCACTCCCCCTTCTCCCTCCTGCCCTCACTCCCCTTCTCCCTCCTGCCCTCCCTCCCCCCTTCTCCCTCTCATGCCCTCCCTCCCCCTTCTCCCTCCTGTCCTCACTCCCCCCTTCACCCTCCTGCCCTCCCTCCCCCTTCACCCTCCTGCCCCTCTCCCTCCCCTTCTCCCTCCTGCTCTCCCTCCCCTTCTCCCTCCTGCCCTCCCTCTCCTTCTCCCTCCTACCCTCCTGCCCTCCCTCCTGTCCTCACTCCCCTTCACCCTCCTGCCCTCCCTCCCCTTCTCCGTCCTGCCCTCCCTCCCCTTCTCCCTCCTGGCCTCCCTCTCCTTCACCCTCCTGCCCTCCCCTTCTCCCTCCTGCCCTCCCTCCCCTTCTCCCTCCTGCCCTCCCTCTCCTTCACCCTCCTGCCCTCCGTCCCCTTCACCCTCCTGCCCTCCCTCCCCTTCTCCCTCCTGCCCTCCCTCTCCTTGTCTCCTGTCTGTCTGGACTACTGTCTGTCTGTCTGTCTGTCTGTCTGTCTGTCTGTCTGTCTGTCTGTCTGTCTGTCTGTCTGTGGGGACTACTGTCTGTCTCTGACTTTCTGTCTGTCTGTCTGAACATTTTGATGAAGACGTTAATTCAGAGCTGTTCTATAGTGATCTCGTCCCCTACATTTAGGAAGTGATTGGAGAAAGGTTCTAATTTCAGACTGATGTCCTCTGTTCCTCATAACAACCTGAAACAAACCTATTTAGAGAGGGAGGGGGAGGGGAGGAGGGAAAGGGGAGGGATGAAGAGGGGAGGAGGGAAAGGGGGAGGGAGGGAAAGGGGAGGGATGAGGAGGGGAAGGGGAGGAGGGAAAGGGGAGGGATGAGGAGGGAAGGGGAAGGGGAGGGAAATGGGAAGGGGGAGGGGAGGGAGGGATGAAGGGGAGGAGGGAAAGGAGAAGGATGAGGAGGGGAGGAGGGAAAGGAGAGGGATGAGGAAGGGAGGAGGGAAAGGAGAGGGATGAGGAGGGGGAGGAGGGAAAGGAGAGGGATGAAGAGGGGAGGAGGGAAAGGAGAGGGATGAAGAGGGGAGGAGGGAAAGGAGAGGGATGAAGAGGGGAGGAGGGAAAGGAGAGGGATGAAGAGGGGAGGAGGGAAGGGAGAGGGATGAAGAGGGGAGGAGGGAAGGGAGAGGGATGAAGAGGGGAGGAGGGAAAGGAGAGGGATGAAGAGGGAGGAGGGAAAGGAGAGGGATGAAGAGGGGAGGAGGGAAAGGAGAGGGATGGGGAGGAGGAGGGATGAAGGGGAGGAGGGAAAGGAGAAGGATGAGGAGGGGAGGAGGGAAAGGAGAAGGATGAGGAGGGGAGGAGGGAAAGGAGAGGGATGAAGAGGGGAGGAGGGAAGGGAGAGGGATGAAGAGGGGAGGAGGGAAAGGAGAGGGATGAAGAGGGGAGGAGGGAAAGGAGAGGGATGAAGAGGGGAGGAGGGAAAGGAGAGGGATGAAGAGGGGAGGAGGGAAAGGAGAGGGATGAAGAGGGGAGGAGGGAAAGGAGAGGGATGGAGAGGGGAGGAGGGAAGGGAGAGGGATGGAGAGGGGAGGAGGGAAGGGAGAGGGATGAAGAGGGGAGGAGGGAAAGGAGAGGGATGAAGAGGGGAGGAGGGAAAGGAGAGGGATGAAGAGGGGAGGAGGGAAAGGAGAGGGATGGAGAGGGGAGGAGGGAAGGGAGAGGGATGGAGAGGGGAGGAGGGAAGGGAGAGGGATGAAGAGGGAGGAGGGAAAGGAGAGGGATGAAGAGGGGAGGAGGGAAAGGAGAGGGATGAAGAGGGGAGGAGGGAAAGGAGAGAAACGGGAGGGAGAGGGGAGCCCAGCCAAGGGGTAGTATGGGGAATGGGAGGGAGAGAGGAGGGATAGGGGAGGGAGAGGGGAGCCCAGCCCAAGGGGTAGTATGGGGAATGGGGGGGAGGGAGGAGGGATAGGGGAGGGAGAGGGGAGCCCAGCCCAAGGGGTAGTATGGGGAATGGGAGGGAGGGAGGAGGGAAACGGGAGGGAGAGGGGAGCCCAGCCAAGGGGTAGTATGGCGATTGGGAGTGAGGGAGGGAGCCCAGCCAAGGGGAATCCTCTGGTTGACTGGGAAGATACACACGGGCCTGCACGAGTGCAAGCAGGGAGGCACGCTGGCAGGCCCACACATACACACAGCTGTGTACGACCTGCACTTTTATTTTGGGAGCACCAGTGTGAAAACACTATAAAAATTCATTGCGTAACAATATTTAATCTCTTCTCTGCTCTTCTCTACGCTGCTCTTCTCTACGCTGCTCTTTTCTACTCTGCCCTTCTCTACTCTGCTCTTCTCTACTCTGCTCTTCTCTACTCTGCTCTTCTCAACGCTGCTCTTTTCTACTCTTCCCTTCTCTACTCTGCTCTTCTCTACTCTGCTCTTCTCTACTCTGCTCTTCTCTACGCTGCTCTTCTCTACTCTGCTCTACTCTGCTCTTCTCTACGTTACCCTTCTCTACTCTGCTCTTCTCTACTCTACCCTTCTCTACGCTGCTCTTCTCTACGCTTCTCTTCTCTACCCTTCTCTACGCTGCTCTTCTCTACGCTTCTCTATGCTGCTCTACGCTGCTCTTCTCTACGCTGCTCTTCTCTACGTTGCTCTTCTCTACCCTGCTCTTCTCTACTCTGCTCTTCTCTACGCTGCTCTTCTCTACGTTGCTCTTCTCTACGCTGCTCTTCCCTGCGTTACTCTTCTCTACGTTACCCTTCTCTACGTTACCCTTCTCTACGCTGCTCTTCTCTACACTGCACTTGTCTACGTTACTCTTCTCTACCCTGCTCTTCTCTACGTTACTCTTCTCCACCCTGCTCTTCTCTACTCTGCTCTTCTCTACCCTGCTCTTCTCTACTCTACTCTGCTCTTCTCTACCCTGCCCTTCTCTACTCTGCCCTTCTCTACCCTGCTCTTCTCTTCGCTGCTCTTCTCTACTCTGCTCTTCTCTACGTTACTCTACGCTGCTCTTCTCTACTCTGCTTTTCTCTACGTTACTCTTCTCTACGCTGCTCTACTCTGCTCTTCTCTACGTTACTCTACGCTGCTCTTCTCTACACTGCTCTTCTCTACTCTGCTCTTCTCTACTCTCATCTTCTCTATTATACTCTACTCTGCTCTTCTCTACGCTGCTATTCTCTACGCTGCTCTAACATGTCAGACTACCTCCCGTGGCCCACCGTTCCTCCACACTGTTTATTCTCTAAGCTGTCAATTCAACATATTCTTCCAGAACAAAGAACGCTGCTGCTTTCCACGTTGCTTCTAAATATGAATCCACGTTGTTTTCTCTTTTTCTACTAGTAGGATGTGTTGTTTCTGTGTTCCAGTAGGTGTTCCAGTAATAGGATGTGTTGTTTCTGTGTTCCAGTAGGTGTTCCAGTAGTAGGATGTGTTGTTTCTGTGTTCCAGTAATAGGATGTGTTGTTTCTGTGTTCCAGTAGTAGGATGTGTTGTTTCTGTGTTCCAGTAGTAGGATGTGTTGTTTCTGTGTTCCAGTAATAGGATGTGATGTTTCTGTGTTCCAGTAGTAGGGTGTGTTGTTTCTGTGTTCCAGTAGTAGAATGTGTTCTTTCTGGGTTCCAGTAGTAGGATGTGTTGTTTCTGTGTTCCAGTAGTAGGGTGTGTTGTTTCTGTGTTCCAGTAGTAGGGTGTGTTGTTTCTGTGTTCCAGTAGTAGGATGTGTTGTTTCTGTGTTCCAGTAGCAGGGTGTGTTGTTTCTGTGTTCCAGTAGTAGGGTGTGTTGTTTCTGTGTTCCAGTAGTAGGGTGTGTTGTTTCTGTGTTCCAGTAGTAGGGTGTGTTGTTTGCTGTGTTCCAGTAGTAGGATGTGTTGTTTCTGTGTTCCAGTAGTAGGATGTGTTGTTTCTGTGTTCCAGTAATAGGGTGTGTTGTTTCTGTGTTCCAGTAATAGGGTGTGTTGTTTCTGTGTTCCAGTAATAGGATGTGATGTTTCTGTGTTCCAGTAGTAGGGTGTGTTGTTTCTGTGTTCCAGTAGTAGGGTGTGTTGTTTCTGTGTTCCAGTAGTAGGATGTGTTGTTTCTGTGTTCCAGTAATAGGGTGTGTTGTTTCTGTGTTCCAGTAATAGGGTGTGTTGTTTCTGTGTTCCAGTAATAGGGTGTGTTGTTTCTGTGTTCCAGTAGTAGGATGTGTTGTTTCTGTGTTCCAGTAATAGGGTGTGTTGTTTCTGTGTTCCAGTAATAGGATGTGATGTTTCTGTGTTCCAAGTAGGATGTGTTGTTTCTGTGTTCCAGTAATAGGGTGTGTTGTTTCTGTGTTCCAGTAATAGGATGTGATGTTTCTGTGTTCCAGTAGTAGGGTGTGTTGTTTCTGTGTTCCAGTAGTAGGATGTGTTGTTTGCTGTGTTCCAGTAGTAAGATGTGTTGTTTCTGTGTTCCAGTAGTAGGATGTGTTGTTTCGGTGTTCCAGTAGTAGGATGTGATGTTTCTGTGTTCCAGTAGTAGGATGTGATGTTTCTGTGTTCCAGTAGTAGGGTGTGTTGTTTCTGTGTTCCAGTAGTAGGGTGTGTTGTTGCTGTTTTCCAGTAGTAGGGTGTGTTGTTTGCTGTGTTCCAGTAGTAGGATGTGTTGTTTCTGTGTTCCAGTAGTAGGATGTGTTGTTTCTGTGTTCCAGTAATAGGGTGTGTTGTTTCTGTGTTCCAGTAATAGGATGTGATGTTTCTGTGTTCCAGTAGTAGGGTGTGTTGTTTCTGTGTTCCAGTAATAGGGTGTGTTGTTTCTGTGTTCCAGAAGTAGGGTGTGTTGTTTCTGTGTTCCAGTAGTAGGGTGTGTTGTTTCTGTGTTCCAGTAGTAGGGTGTGTTGTTTGCTGTGTTCCAGTAGTAGGACGTGTTGTTTCTGTGTTCCAGTAGTAGGACGTGTTGTTTCTGTGTTCCAGTAATAGGGTGTGTTGTTTCTGTGTTCCAGTAGTAGGATGTGATGTTTCTGTGTTCCAGTAGTAGGGTGTGTTGTTTCTGTGTTCCAGTAGTAGGGTGTGTTGTTTCTGTGTTCCAGTAGTAGGGTGTGTTGTTTCTGTGTTCCAGTAATAGGGTGTGTTGTTTCTGTGTTCCAGTAATAGGGTGTGTTGTTTCTGTGTTCCAGTAATAGGGTGTGTTGTTTCTGTGTTCCAGTAGTAGGATGTGTTGTTTCTGTGTTCCAGTAATAGGGTGTGTTGTTTCTGTGTTCCAGTAATAGGATGTGATGTTTCTGTGTTCCAGTAGTAGGGTGTGTTGTTTCTGTGTTCCAGTAGTAGGATGTGTTGTTTGCTGTGTTCCAGTAGTAGGATGTGTTGTTTCTGTGTTCCAGTAGTAGGATGTGTTGTTTCTGTGTTCCAGTAGTAGGATGTGATGTTTCTGTGTTCCAGTAGTAGGATGTGATGTTTCTGTGTTCCAGTAGTAGGGTGTGTTGTTTCTGTGTTCCAGTAGTAGGGTGTGTTGTTGCTGTGTTCCAGTAGTAGGGTGTGTTGTTTGCTGTGTTCCAGTAGTAGGATGTGTTGTTTCTGTGTTCCAGTAGTAGGATGTGTTGTTTCTGTGTTCCAGTAGTAGGATGTGTTGTTTCTGTGTTCCAGTAATAGGGTGTGTTGTTTCTGTGTTCCAGTAGTAGGGTGTGTTGTTGCTGTGTTCCAGTAGTAGGGTGTGTTGTTTGCTGTGTTCCAGTAGTAGGATGTGTTGTTTCTGTGTTCCAGTAGTAGGATGTGATGTTGCTATGTTCCAGTAGTAGGACGTGTTGTTTCTGTGTTCCAGTAGTAGGATGTGTTGTTTCTGTGTTCCAGTAGTATTCTGTGTTCCAGTAGTAGGGTGTGTTGTTTGCTGTGTTCCAGTAATAGGGTGTGTTGTTTCTGTGTTCCAGTAATAGGATGTGTTGTTTGCTGTGTTCCAGTAGTAGGATGTGTTGTTTCTGTGTTCCAGTAGGTGTTCCAGTAATAGGATGTGTTGTTTGCTGTGTTCCAGTAGTAGGATGTGTTGTTTGCTGTGTTCCAGTAGTAGGATGTGTTGTTTCTGTGTTCCAGTAGTAGGATGTGTTGTTTGCTGTGTTCCAGTAATAGGGTGTGTTGTTTCTGTGTTCCAGTAGGTGTTCCAGTAGTAGGATGTGATGTTTCTGTGTTCCAGTAGTAGGATGTGTTGTTTTCGTGTGTTCCAGTAATAGGATGTGTTGTTTGCTGTCTTCCAGTAGTAGGATGTGTTGTTTGCTGTGTTCCAGTTGTAGGATGTGTTGTTTGCTGTGTTCCAGTAGTAGGATGTGTTGTTTCTGTGTTCCAGTAATAGGATGTGATGTTTCTGTGTTCCAGGTTGGCCTTCCTTCTATGACCTGGTGACGGAGGAGTCAGTCACTGTAACAGATGATTTCGCCTACGGGATGCACAGAGTTGAGACCAGCTGTAGTCAGGTAAACTGGTTCACATTATGTCACCGTTTAGTTGAAGACATTGATAACCAACTCTCTGTTACAATAGTGACCTGGTTAGATATGAGGTCCACCTAGACGTTAAAGACTAGCAGAGATAGGAGATCTGTTTTGGTGAAGGCGGAAGTAGAGACTAGATTATCGGTTCTCCTTGGAGGGGGTCACAGATTTTAGTTTTCATATTTACAATTACAACAAAATGTTGCTTGGATATTGCTGAGTAATCAGTCTGTATGTTTCAGTGTGGTTCTCACCTCGGACACCTGTTTGATGACGGCCCCAGACCCACAGGGAAACGATACTGCATCAACTCTGCCTCTCTGGGCTTCCAGTCAGCCTCCGCCTCTAGCCCACCCAGCAACGGAGATGGGGTAGGAGCTGGGGCAGGAGCTGGGGCTGGGGCTGGAGCTGGGGCAGGAGCTGGGGCAGGAGCTGGGGCAGGAGCTGGGGCAGGAGCTGGAGCTGGGCCAGGTGGTGCGGTCGGGGGTAAGACTGAGCTCTGAGTAAAAGGTCTCCTTGGTCTTGGACAGGATTCAGGAATACAGGAAGTACAGGCACGGTCACTCACTCCTTATCCTAACTGGTAGCCTAGGTCCTGGTCGAAATGTTACGAACAGAACAGAGAACAGCTGGAGAATATAGGTTACACAGAACCCGAAAAACAGTCATCCAACTAGGTTACACAGAACCCAAAAACAGTCAGACAACTAGCTTACACAGAACCCGAAAACAGTCAGACAACTAGATTACACAGAACCCGAAAACAGTCAGCCAACTAGATTACACAGAACCCGAAAACAGTCAGACAACTCGGTTACACAGAACCCGAAAACAGTCAGACAACTAGGTTACACAGAACCCGAAAACAGTCAGCCAACTACAGTCAGCTCAATAAGGGGCCATCAGCACCCCTTAGAAACATGTGGAACATGATGCATCTTCTGTGCTCATGTGGGTTACACACACCCAAACACAGTCGGTCAAACACAGTCAGTCAAACACAGTCGGTCAAACACAGTCGGTCAAACAGTCGGTCAAATGACCCCAGTGGCCATGCACCAAGCTGGCCCACCTCTGGCTCCCAGCCTTAATAAAGTCCCAGACCTCTACTGTACTCTACAACCGTCTGAGGAGACACATGTTGGGATGCAGTTTCACGTTGCTCACATTGCTTTTGACCGTTTACAAGTTTAGATCATATTTTAAAGTGTATATATATATCAACTGTTATATATTTTTCTTTCTAGTATATTTAAAACTTTATGCTTTTTTTTTTTTTTTTTTTTTTTGGGGGGAAGTGAATGAATTATATATTATTATGATTGTGTGGACTTGACTTTGAAGAACAATGTGTGTTGTTTAAAAAATAAATAAAAAGTGATATTTGATACAGAGGGGTTGATAGTTTAAGGACGACGCTCCTATGAGCTGTAAAATAAACACTAAGAGGATAAATAAGCATTCTGTCCAATTATGGAGACACACACACTACACACACACTACACACACACTACACACACACTACACACACACACACTACACACACACACACACACACTACACACACACTACACACCAATAAGACACACACACACACCGACACACACACACACACACACACACACATACACACACCAATAAGACAGACATACACACACACACACACTACACACCAATAAGACACACACACACACACACCAACACACACACACACACATACACACACACACACACACACACACACACACACACACATACACACACCAATAAGACAGACATACACACACACACACACACTACACACCAATAAGACACACACACACACCGACACACACACACACACACCCACCCACCCACACACACACACACACACACACACACACACACACACACACACATACACACACCAATAAGACAGACATACACACACACACACACACACTACACACACACCTACACACACACTACACACTAATAAGACACACCTACACACACACATACACACCAATAAGACAGACATACACGCACACACACACACACCAATAAGACACACACACACACACACACCAATAAGACACACACACACACTACACACACACTCCAATAAGACACACACACACACTACACACACACTCACACACACACCAATAAGACACACACACACACTACACACACCAATAAGACACACACACACTACACACACCAATAAGACACACACACACACACACCAATAAGACACACACTACACACACACACACACACGAACACACACCAATAAGACACACACTACACACACACACACAAATCAATAAGACACACACTACACACACACACACACATACACACACCAATAAGACAGACATACACACACACACACACTACACACCAATAAGACACACACACACACACACCGACACACACACACACATACACACACACACACACACACACATACACACCAATAAGACAGACATACACGCACACACACTACACGCACACACACTACACACACCAATAAGACACACACACACACACTACACACACACACATACACACCAATAAGACAGACATACACGCACACACACTACACACACACACACACTACACACACACACACACACACACACATACACACCAATAAGACAGACATACACGCACACACACTACACACACACACGCACACACACCAATAAGACACACACACACACACACACATACACACACACTAGACTCCAATAAGACACACACACACCAATAAGACAGATTGTGTTCAGTGTGAGTACAACACTAGCCTGTGTTTTATAGGTTTCTCCTCCTGCTCTCCTTCCACTCCCTGCTGTTGGTTCTTCTATTCTCGTCTCCAGTTCAATATGTTTGTTTTTCTTGCGTTTTTTGAATCCCAGACTTGTATTGACAGAAAGTTATATTAAAATAAACCTTGACACAGTAATGTTGATGTTTTTACTTGAGTTATTTGGATGTTTGTTTTTGTTGACCATGTTCGTTTTAAAATGCCATATTTGTTTGAGAGAAGAGTTGAAGACTTAAGTTTACATTTGTAGCAAACGGACCAAAATATTTGAACTTTCAAAAAGGAGACAATGAATGAGGTGCCACACCAACAGAACCTGCCTGTTGTAAGGACAGAACCTGCCTGTTGTAAGGACAGAACCTGCCTGTTGTAAAGACAGAACCTGCCTGTTGTAAGGACAGAACCTGCCTGTTGTAAAGACAGAACCTGCCTGTTGTAAGGACAGAACCTGCCTGTTGTAAAGACAGAACCTGCCTGTTGTAAAGACAGAACCTGCCTGTTGTAAAGACAGAACCTGCCTGTTGTAAGGACAGAACCTGCCTGTTGTAAGGACAGAACCTGCCTGTTGTAAAGACAGAACCTGCCTGTTGTAAAGACAGAACCTGCCTGTTGTAAGGACAGAACCTGCCTGTTGTAAAGACAGAACCTGCCTGTTGTAAGGACAGAACCTGCCTGTTGTAAGGACAGAACCTGCCTGTTGTAAAGACAGAACCTGCCTGTTGTAGGAACATTTCTCCTCTGTTAACCTGGGAGTGGACAGAACCTGTCTGTTGAAAGGACAGAACCTGCCTGTTGTAAGGACAGAACCTGCCTGTTGAAAGGACAGAACCTGCCTGTTGTAAGGACAGAACCTGCCTGTTGTTAGGACAGAACCTGCCTGTTGTAGGAACATTTCTCCTCTGTTAACCTGGGAGTGGACAGAACCTGCCTGTTGTAAAGACAGAACCTGCCTGTTGTAAGGACAGAACCTGCCTGTTGTAGGAACATTTCTCCTCTGTTAACCTGGGAGTGGACAGAACCTGCCTGTTGTAAGGACAGAACCTGCCTGTTGTAAAGACAGAACCTGCCTGTTGAAAGGACAGAACCTGCCTGTTGTAAAGACAGAACCTGCCTGTTGAAAGGACAGAACCTGCCTGTTGTAAGGACAGAACCTGCCTGTTGTAAAGACAGAACCTGCCTGTTGAAAGGACAGAACCTGCCTGTTGAAAGGACAGAACCTGCCTGTTGTAAGGACAGAACCTGCCTGTTGTAAAGACAGAACCTGCCTGTTGTAAGAACATTTCTCCTCTGTTAACCTGGGAGTGGACAGAACCTGCCTGTTGTAAGGACAGAACCTGCCTGTTGTAAGAAACATTTCTCCTCTGTTACAACTAGGGAGTAGAAATCAAATCGAATGTATTTATAAAGCCCTTCTTACATCAGCTGATATCTCAAAAGTGCTGTACAGAAACCCCCAGCCTAAAACCCCCCAAAACAGCAAGCAATGCAGGTGTAGAAGCACGAAGTAGCCTGTTGTAAAAGTCTGGAGACCCAGTTCAATAATGGGTCATCTTCAGGTCAGCAAATCTGTTTTATAATAGATCCATAGAGTCAGAATACATCCATGATACATGGAGCTTGTCCTATTCATAGACCATGTACCTGCAGCTGGAATAGGGGTTTCTTGTCTTTACGCAGGAGGAAATGGATAAAATAAGGTCAAATCAAATCTTATTTGTCACATACACATGGTTAGCAGATGTGCGGCAGGGTAGCCTAGTGGTTAGAGCGTTGGACGAGTAACCGAAAGGTTGCAAGTTCGAATCCCCGAGCTGACAAGGTACAAATCTGCTGTTCTGCCCCTGTACAGGCAATTAACCCACTGTTCCTAGGCTGTCATTGAAAATAAGAATTTGTTCTTAACTGACTTGCCTGGTTAAATAAAGGTTAAATTCAAAATTAAATGTTAATGCGAGTGTAGCGAAATGCTTGTGCTTCTAGGTCCGACAACGCAGAAATAACCAACAAGTAATCTAACTAACAATTCCAAAACTACTACCTTATACACACAAGTGTAAGGGGGATAAAGAATATGTACATAAAGATATATGAATGAGTGATGGTACAGAGCGGCATAGGCAAGATGCAGTAGATGGTATCAAGTACAGTATATACATATGAGATGAGTAATGTAGGGTATGTAAACAAAGTGGCATAGTTTAAAGTGGCTAGTGAGTGTGTGTACCTGGGCACCCCTTGTCTGTCTGTGTTGAAGCTAGATGCACCATGGCAACCTAATCATCCCCAGCTTCCAATTGGTTCATTCACCCCCCCCCCTCTCCTCTTCCCCCTGTAACTATTTCCCAGGTCGTTGCTGTAAATGACAATGTGTTTTCTCAGTCAATTTACCTGGTAAAATAGGGTAACAACAAAACACCTAAAAATAAAAGAGAGCCGCACACTCTAGGAGCTCAGATGCAAAAATGTAATTACCAACGTCTTCATCAGGGTATAATCACAAACACTGCGGAATGACTCGTTTATATAGTGTCAAAGGACACAGGTGTCTGTAATCATGGCCAGGAGTGGCCTAATATCATTGGTTAATAATCAAATATTAAAATGTCATACAAAGAACAGCATACAAACAACAAATGGATAGCATACAGGTCATAGATTAATTTGACTACACAAGTTTACAAACAATTACAAATGGCAAAGTAACAATAATCACAAGAATGGCTTCAGATCAAAGTCTACGTTGAGACCGAAGGGAGCAAGGGTCTTTTAAATTAAAGATCCAGGCAGCCTCTCCAGTCTGGATGTACAGGATCCTGCTGCCGTCTTCCTGCCGATGGAAACACATCCCCGCAGCCACCACCATGCTTCACTGTGGGGATGGTGTTCTCGGGGTGATGAAGGTGTTTGGGTTTGCGCCAGACAGAGTTTTCCTTGACGGAACATTTTAGTCTCATCTGACCAGAGTACCTTCTTCCATATGTTTGGGGAGGCTCCCACATGCCTTTTGGCGAACACCAAACGTTCTTTTCTGTGTACAGCTTAAAGTGGTCCTATGGACAGATACAGGTTGGCAGGTTTGCTGTGGTGGGCGGGCCTCTCTTGGCAGGTTTGTTGTGGTGGGCGGCCCTCTCGTGGCAGGTTTGTTGTGGTGGGCGGCCCTCTCTTGGCAGGTTTGTTGTGGTGGGCGGCCCTCTTTTGGCAGGTTTGTTGTGGTGCCATATTTTAATAATGGATTTATTGGTGCTCAGTGGGATGTTCAAAGTTTCTGATATTAAAAAAACCCCCAACCCTGATCTGTACTTCTCCACAACTTTGTCCCTGACCTGTTTGGAGAGCTCCTTGGTCTTCATGGTGCCCCTTGCTTAGCAGAGTTGCAGACTCGAGGGCCTTTCAGAACAGGTATATATATATATATATGAGATCATGTGCCACTTAGATTGCACACAGGTGGACTTTATTTAACTAATTATGTGACTTCTGAAGGTCCCTCCCTCCCTCTTGCTCTCTCTCCCCCTCCCCTCCCTCCCTCCCTCCCTCCCTCCCTCCCTCCCTCCCTCCCTCCCTCCCTCCCTCCCTCCCTCCCTCCCTCCCTCCCTCTCTATTTGATCCATTTTAAATTCAGGCTGTAACAAAATGTGTAATTAGTCGAGGGGTATGAATACTTTCTGACAGCCCTGTATCTGGTTCTGTGAGTGTGGGATGCCAGTCTGATACGACCTCTAATCCAGAGCCCATCTACCAAACAAACCTCTCTTTATATCCCCCTTTCTCCCTCTCTCAGGTCCCTCCCTCTCTCCCTCCCTCCCTCCCTCCCTCCCTCTCTCCCTCCCTCTCTCCCAGTCCCAGTTTAGTTGTTTACAGTGCTAGTGACTGGGGCGACAGGGCTCAGGGTTGGGGTCTGGGGCGACAGTGCTCAGTGTTAGGGTCTGGGGCGACAGGGCTCAGTGTTAGGGTCTGGGGCGACAGGGCTCAGTGTTAGGGTCTGGGGCGACAGGGCTCAGTGTTAGGGTCTGGGGCGACAGGGCTCAGTGTTAGGGTCTGGGGCGACAGTGCTCAGTGTTACGGTCTGGGGCGACAGGGCTCAGTGTTAGGGTCTGGGGCGACAGGGCTCAGTGTTAGGGTCTGGGGCGACAGGGCTCAGTGTTAGGGTCTGGGGCGACAGGGCTCAGTGTTAGGGTCTGGGCTCGACAGAGAGGAGTGTGGGAAAGTCCTGGGCCGGACTCAGCGCTGAGAGAGTTTACGTTACGAACGCAATAAAGAATATTTACAAGTCAGGTGTGTTTAGACTGGTGGGGTGGTCGGGGGGAGGGGGGGGTATAGGAGGATGTGGAGTTAGTGGGTTCGGTGTGGTCTGTCTAGAGAGGGTTGGGGTCGGTGTGGACTGTCTAGAAGGTTTGGGGATGGTGTGGACTGTCTAGAGAGGTTTGGCATTGGTGTGGACTGTCTAGAGAGGGTTGGGGTTGGTGTGGACTGTCTAGAAGGTTTGGGGATGGTGTGGACTGTCTAGAGAGGTTTGGCATTGGTGTGGACTGTCTAGAGAGGGTTGGGTTTGGTGTGGACTGTCTAGAGAGGGCTGGGGTCGGTCTGGACTGTCTGGAGAGGGTTGGGGTTGGTGCGGACTATCTAGAGAGGGTTGGGGTCGGTGTGGACTGTCTAGAGAGGGTTGGGGTTGGTGCGGACTGTCTAGAGAGGGTTGGGGTTGGTGTGGACTGTCTAGAGAGGTTTGGGGTTGGTGTGGACTGTCTAGAGAGGGTTGGGGTTGGTGTGGACTGTCTAGAGAGGGTTGGTGTGGACTGTCTAGAGAGGGTTGGGGTTGGTGTGGACTGTCTAGAGAGGTTTCGGGTTGGTGTGGACTGTCTAGAGAGGGTTGGGGTTGGTACGGACTGTCTAGAGAGGGTTGGGGTTGGTGTGGACTGTCTAGAGAGGGTTGGGGTTGGTGTGGACTGTCAAGAGTGGGTTGGGGTTGGTGTGGACTGTCTAGAGAGGGTTGGTGTGGACTGTCTAGAGAGGTTTGGCATTGGTGTGGACTGTCTAGAGAGGGTTGGCATTGGTGTGGACTGTCTAGAGAGGGTTGGCATTGGTGTGGACTGTCTAGAGAGGGTTGGCATTGGTGTGGACTGTCTAGAGAGGGTTGGGTTTGGTGCGGACTGTCTAGAGAGGGTTGGGGTTGGTGTGGACTGTCTAGAGAGGGTTGGGGTTGGTGCGGACTGTCTAGAGAGGGTTGGGGTTGGTGCGGACTGTCTAGAGAGGGTTGGGGTCGGTGTGGACTGTCTGGAGAGGGTTGGGGTTGGTGCGGACTGTCTAGAGAGGGTTGGGGTCGGTGTGGACTGTCTGGAGAGGTTTGGGGTTGGTGCGGACTGTCTAGAGAGGGTTGGGGTCAGTGTGGACTGTCTAGAGAGGGTTGGGGTTGGTGCGGACTGTCTAGAGAGGGTTGGGGTTGTTGTGGACTGTCTAGAGAGGTTTGGGGTTGGTGTGGACTGTCTAGAGAGGGTTGGGGTTGGTGTGGACTGTCTAGAGAGGGTTGGTGTGGACTGTCTAGAGAGGGTTGGGGTTGGTGTGGACTGTCTAGAGAGGGTTGGGGTTGGTGTGGACTGTCTAGAGAGGGTTGGGGTTGGTGTGGACTGTCTAGAGAGGGTTGGTGTGGACTGTCTAGAGAGGGTTGGGGTTGGTGTGGACTGTCTAGAGAGGTTTTGGGTTGGTGCGGACTGTCTAGAGAGGGTTGGGGTTGGTGCGGACTGTCTAGAGAGGGTTGGGGTTGGTGCGGACTGTCTAGAGAGGGTTGGGGTTGGTGCGGACTGTCTAGAGAGGGTTGGGGTTGGTGCGGACTGTCTAGAGAGGGTTGGGGGTGGTGTGGACTGTCTAGAGAGGTTTGGGGTAGGTGTGGACTGTCTAGAGAGGGTTGGGGTTGGTGTGGACTGTCTAGAGAGTGTTGGGGGTGGTGTGGACTGTCTAGAGAGGGTTGGGGATGGTGTGGACTCTCTAGAGAGGGTTGGCATTGGTGTGGACTGTCTAGAGAGGGTTGGGGTTGGTGCGGACCTTCTAAGAGAGGCTTGGGGTTTTAAAGGGTTAACTTGAGATTTTTTTTGTCAATAGGCTACACACAATACCCCATATTGTCAAAGTGGAATTATGTTTTTCAAAAAATGTATACATTTATAAAAATTGAAAAGCTGGAATGTATTCAACCCCTTCAAGTATTCAACCCCTTTGTTGGGGCAAGAATAGATAAGTTTAGGAACAAAAATGGTCATTATAAGTCACCTAATAAGTTGCATGGCCTCATCACTCTGTGTGCAATAATAGTGTTTCAACATGAATTATAATTGACTACCTCAGCTCTGTCCCCCACACATACAATTATCTGTAAGGTCCCTCATCTCTGTACCCCACACATACAATTATCTGTAAGGTCCCTCTTCTCTGTACCCCTCACATACAATTATCTGTAAGGTCCCTCATCTCTGTACCCCTCACATACAATTATCTGTAAGGTCCCTCATCTCTGTACCACACACATACAATTATCTGTAAGGTCCCTCAGCCGAGCTGTGAATTTCAAATGTAAATTCAACCACAAAGACCAGGGAGGTTTTCCAGTACCTCACAAAGAAGGGCATCTATTGGTAGATGTTTTTTTGTGTGTTTTTTTAAGTAGACATTGAATATCCCTTTGAGCCTGGTGAAGTTATCAATTACACTTTGGATGGTGTATCAATATACCCAGTCACTACAAAGATACAGGCGTCCTTCTTAACTCAGTTGCCGAAGAGGAAGGAAACTGCTCAGGGATTTCACCATGACTTTAAAACAGTTACAGAGTTTAATGGCTGTGATAGGAAAAAACTGAGGATGAATCAACAACATTGTAGTTATTATCTCAACACTAACCTAAATGACAGAGTGAAAATAAGGAAGCCTGTACCTGGAGGAAAACCTGCTTCAGTCTGCTTTCCACCGGACACTGGGAGATGAAGTCACCTTTTCAGCAGGACAACAACCTAAAACACAAGGCCAAATCTACACTGGAGTTGCTTACCAAGACGTCAGTAAACATTAGTGAATGTGCCTGAGTGGCAGGCAAGTCCGTTAAGAACAAATTCTTATTTTCAATGACGGCCCAGGAACAGTGGGTTAACTGCCTTGTTCAGGGGCAGAACGACAGATGTGTACCTTGTCAGCTCGGGGATTCGATCCAGCAACCTTTCAGTTACTCGTCCAACGCTCCAACTACTAAGCTACCCTGCCGCCCAACAATCCACAAGCAATTTGAATCAAAGTCAAATGTTGCACAATCCAGGTGTGTAAAGCTCTTAGAGATTCACCCAGAAAGACTCTCAGATGTAATCAATGCCGAAGGTGCTTCTGCAAAGTATGGACAGAGGAATGTGAATACTGATGTCAATTATATATCTCTGTACTTCTAAAGACATGTACTAAAGATATATTTAATCTTTAATTATGGGGGATTGTGTGTAGATAGGTGAGGAACAAACAAAAATCTATTTGATCCATTTTAAATCCAGGCTGTAACAAAATGTGTAATTAGTCGAGGGGTATGAATACTTTCTGACAGCCCTGTATCTGGTTCTGTGAGTGTGGGATGCCAGTCTGATACGACCTCTAATCCAGAGCCCATCTACCAAACAAACCTCTCTTTATATCCCCCTTTCTCCCCATCTCTCTCTCCCCC